>NW_026561485.1:0-39986 GCF_028858705.1 Grus americana
CTCATGAAGAGGGGTCCAATCCCAGGAAGCTCTTTTGCACGTTAGATCGTACAGGGGACGAAGCTGTGGCAGAGAAATCCGGACTGTGCTTCCTCCAGAAATCCCAGCAAGCCCAGGGTATGTTGCAGCTCCTTTTTGTTTTCTGGGCTTTTCTCTCTTGTAAGGGTGGCCAAGGTTTTGTTTGGAATACACAGGCTCCTCCTTTCCACCAGCTGCCTAAGAACTTCACCTCAGCGGAGGGGAGTTGTACCTTTTCTGCCGGAACCTGAAGTTCTCAACTTTCCAGGTGAGTAATTATTTTCTTTTGGGTTTGTCCCACTGCAGTGGCATGGGACCCCCCCCCCCCCGATATATCATCAATGTGTTGGTACGTTTTAACTCCTGAATCAAAAAAAACTTCACTCAATAGCCAATGTGACTATTAAGGCAGCTATCCTTTATTGCAGCGCGGGAGTCGCACCGGGATATTTCCACGAGTGTGCGTCTCGACGAGGCACAAATTGTACGTGATTTCGATTACAAAAGAGTTACATCTTCATCAGGTTTCCGATAAATGTAATACATATTCATTTTTATTCGGGAACTCCTGAATATATGCTAATGTCCTGATACGCCTGCGCAGTTTCTACAGGTATCTTACATTCCAGCTATTTTACTAATTGTTTTCTTTCGTACTGGAGCATGAGAGAGGCGAAGCCTGAGTTTGTGGGGCTGACTCAAGTTTTGCCAAGTTATATATTCTGTTTTAAAATTGTTCTACGCTAATTAGTTTTTCCCTTATTCATTCCCCCCCTTTTTTAACACATTTCCTTCTGCAGTGTTCTCTTAAAGTATTCCCTGACTCTGCTGCATGTCTTATCTTATTTCGTGTCCAGTTCTCATATTCTCCTGAAGTTCGCCTGCTACACCAAAATGCACATTGTATAATATACAAGTCAGGATTATCATCAGTCCTATAAGCAGGACAAAAACCTAGAGCTGCCGGAGCCAGGTCAAATTAGGTAGCCAGGAAGTTAACTTGTGCCAAATTTCTTCAAAACCCCATGAGGTATCATCTTTAGTTATTTTATGCAATACTTCGCTTTGTCTACGGATTTTGTCCTAAATCTGTGGAGATTGTACCGTTTTGGTCTATGTACATACAACAGCTTATATTTACGGTTGCACAAACACCACCTTGTGAAGCTAGTAGTAAATCAAGGGCCATTCGGTTTGAATTACTTCTTTTGACAGACTAGTTATTTCAATTTGCAAGGCCTGTATTGCATCATGGTTTTGTTCTCAATGTTTTCTATTACCGCCGAAATGTTCACTGTGGGTTTTTTCTAGTTCAGTTACCCCTGCCATGGGAGAAGCCACCTTACAAAACTATGGAACTTAGTAAGCCTATCCGCTATAGCATTATGAGTTTTCTTTGTCCTTTTGAGGGAAGTTGTTATTCTTTCATCCGTGGTATAGTTTGTCAATGATAGTGATGTTAGGAACTAAAGCTCCAAGAGTACAAGCTCCTTTCCATCCAAGGGGTAATATCTTCAAAGCTAGCGTACCACATAGCCAATACCATCCCGTTCCTAATGGGACCGGGAGTCCAGTATAGTTCAACCTTTGAAAAACAGGATCAATCAACGTCATATTTAAGGAAACGGACTTGTTCCATTTTAAATATTCTCCTATAAAGGTGCCCTTTCCTGAACTTACCAAACAGCTATTACTTGAGGTAGAATTTGCTATGACATCTACCTTCCACTCCTTGTGCCATTTGGATTGGGAATCTTTTCTAAGGGTGGTGTTGGCCTAATAAACCGGATTTGTCCAGGAGACATTAGATGGAAGCAGACTATGAAGGAATTAAGGATATTCCGTGGCTGGAATATTTAGGCATCGGGGTGCAGATGCAACAATCATTCTTATGTAAGATTTGGGTGATGTTTTGGACTAGGGATGAATGTAGATTTTGATTCCGTCCTTCTACCTGATTGACATGGCTCAGGACCATTACTATCACGAGTAATGTCCAATTGATCATGATGTCCTTTTTATTTTCATCTTCAGGGGTGATTGGGGTTCCACAGTCCATGATGCAGGGGCCTTCTTGATCCATGAATAATGAATCCACGCGGGCTGCCCTTTGATCTTGATTGCGGTGAAGGTTGTTAACAGCATTTAAAATGGTCTGTTCCACTTCTCTTCCAATGGTTTACCTGTGAAATTCTTAACATAAACCCAGTCTCTGGGTTTAAAAGGATGTAGGGGTTGATCTAATTCTCTAACTTGTGTTGCTAGAAGAGTTTGTTCGATGACATTGAACTGTCTCTGTAAACTAATTAGGTACTGATACAGGTATCCTTCTCCAAGTTGGGTAAGATCCTCCCCTGAATATTGCAATTGATACGGCCTCCCATATAAAATTTCAAAGGGGCTAATATTTTCTTTAGATCTCGGTTTTGTCTGAATTCTTGGTAGGGCTCATGGGAGGGCTTGATTCCATTGCAAGTTTGTCTCTTGACAAATCTCAGCTAGTTGTTGTTTGATTAAATGGTTCATTTTTTCCACTTGGCCACTAGCTTGTGGTCTGTGAGGGGTGTGTAATTGCCAATCAGTTCCTAAGATTTTACTGATTTTTCTTACTACTTTTGCACAAAAGTGAGTACCTCTATCTGAGGATATTGTTGCGGGTACCCAAATTGTGGTATTATTTCATTTAGTAACGTTTTTGTTACTTCTCTAGCCCTGTTGGTTCTACAGGGAAACGCCTCTGGCCAGCCTGAGAAGGTATCCGTTAACACCAACACATATCTGTATCCCCCTTTTCTGGGGAGTTCAGAAAAATCTCTTTGTCAATGTTGCCCTGGACTAGTATCTTTTCCTGTTACACCCATCTGAATTTTGTTTGACGTATTTGGGTTTTTCTTTAAACAAATTTCGCACCTTTGGGTTACTTGTTTCACAGTGGTGTACAAATTTCAGCTTACAAGTTTCTGGTTTAATTGTTTATATAAAGTATCTGTACCCCAATGTGTTTTCTTATGTTCATCTAAAACTAATTTCCATAACAAATGAGGGGGTACTATTATTCGTCCATCTGGAACATAAAACCATCCATCTTTTCCTTCGTTGCCTTCTAAATGATTGATTAATTTTTTATCTTCTTTGGAATATTTATCTGGCTCTAAATCAGAATTTGGAATTTGAAGTTTACCATCCGGAATTAAGGCTGTCATCACTTTACCTTTTTCTGCTGCCTTTCCAGCTTCTGAGTCTGTCAATTTATTGCCAATCTCTTGGTCGGTGTTATCTTTTTGGTGTCCTTTACAATGCATAACAGCTACTTTTTCTGGAAGATTTACAGCTTCTAGTAACTTTAGAATTTCTTTTGCATGTTTAATATGTTTTCCTTGAGCAGTGAGAAGTCCTCTTTCCTTCCAGATAGCACCATGGGCATGTACAACCCCAAAGGCATATTTTGAATCTGTCCAGATATTAATCTTCTTCCCTTTTGCCAGCTCTAATGCTCAGGTTAGGGCAATGTTTTCAGCCTTTTGAGCTGATGTCCCCGCAGGTAATGATTTTGCTTCGATTACCCTTTGGGTAGTGGTCGCAGCATACCCTGCTTGGCGTTCTCCTTGTTTCACAAAGCTGCTTCCGTCTGTATACCAGGAGTCCTCAGCATCGTGGAGCGGCTCCTCTTTTAGGTGGGGGTGGCTGGAATATACCGCTTCCATCGTTTTTAAACAGTCGTGGACCACTGGCTCCGAGATTTCCCCGCTAAGGAAAGAAGCTGGGTTCACAATGATAGTGGTGACTATAGTTATAGCATCTTGTTCCACTAGTATGGCTTGGTATTTCAGAAATCTAGAGGGGGAAAGCCAATGTCCTCCTTTTTGTTCTAACACGGCTGAAACCGTATGAGACACCGTTACTATCATTTTCTGGCCCATTGTAAATTTGCGTGCTTCCTGTACATTCAGGATAACTGCAGCTACTGCTCGTAGACATCCAGGCCATCCTCTGCTTACTTCATCCAATTGCTTGGAAAAGTAAGCTCCTGCTCTTTTATAAGGGCCTAGTTGTTGGGCCAGCACCCCTAAGGCTATTCCTTGCCTCTCATGAGAAAATAGCCAGAAGGGCTTAGACACGTCAGGAAGACCTAGGGCCGGTGCTCTCATCACTTCTGGTTTCAGTTGTTCAAAGGCTCTTTTTGCTTCTCCCGTCCAGGTCAACTTTAACTGATTATCTTTTAGCAATTGATACAACGGTTTTACTAAGAGTCCATAATTACGTAGCTATAATCTGCACCATCCTGTCATACCTAAAAAGGCCCTAAGTTCTTTCGCAGTTCCCGGCAATGGTGTGCGGCAAATAGCTTCTTTTCGACCTTTACCGAGTTCTCTTTGTCCTCCAGAGATCTCAAATCCGAGGAAGGTGACTTGTGGTTGAATCACTTGGGCCTTTTGCTGGGAAAATTTGCACCCACTTAATCCTAGAAAATTTAACAAGCTCTCTGTCCGTTGGGCACAATCCTCCTTCGTAGTTGTAGCTACTAGTAAATCATCCACATATTGTAATAAAGTCCCTGTCTGAGATGGAGGAGTCCATGTTTCGAGTTTTGGGGCCAACTGGTTCCCACAGATAGTGGGGCTATTCTTAAATCCTTGAGGTAACACCGTCCAAGTTAATTGTGTTTTTCTGCCTGTTTCAGGATTTTCCCATTCAAAAGCAAACAGCTTCTGACTTTCTCCTGCCAAGGGCAGACAGAAGAAAGCATCCTTTAGGTTCAGTACGGTAAACCAAATTTGATCATTTTTCAGTTGAGTTAATAATGTATAAGGGTTTGCAGCCACTAGGTGAATGTCCTGCACTATTTGGTTCACAGCTCGTAAATCTTGCACTAATCTATATTCCTCACCCCCTGGCTTTTTCACGAGTAAGATTGGGGTGTTAAATTCTGATTCGCATTATACCAGCAACCCATATTCTCTAAAGTTGGGTATTAACCTTTTTAATCCTTTTTGGCCTCTATTTTCAATGGGTATTATTTTTGTCTTGCCGGATTTGTTCCAGGTCTAAGGATAATTCTTACGGGTTCCGCTCTTCTGGATCTACCCGGGACCTCATTAGCCCATACCAAAGGTGTCGCTGCATTCTTCACCTCCTCGGGAATTCCTTTGTTAGTCTTCGGTTGTTCCTGCCACATCAAAACTCTTGCCTCGATGGCTTGAGATTCAGGGATTAATAATTGAACTTCCCCATCTTTAAAGGTGATCTGCATTTCCAGTTTACTCCATAGGTGCCGTCCCAAGAGTGGTATAGGACATTCAGGCATATATAAAAAATTGGTGAGTTACCCATTGTTTTCCGAGCTTAGAATTTAAAGGATGGGAAAAGGCACGCTGTTCCGCTTTCCCTGTGGCACTCACAACGTTTACTGTATCGTCCCTCAATTGTCTTTGATAAGTATTTAACAGAATAAGTCACCCCAGTATCTACAAGAAAATCTATTTTCCATTTCCCCAGCTCTACTGTAGCCAGGGGTTCTGCTGGGGAGGTTTCCCCCGGTCCCCTTCAGGACTTAGTTCAGGGGAACTGACGTGGAAAGGCAGCTGCTTCTTGATCGTATGGTGCCTCCTCCAGAACCTCTGCACTGACAGGAATAGGACCCCTAAAACGGTCCTTACTCTTTCCAATGTCCCAGTTCTTTCCAATAGGCACACTGATGATCTCCTAAGGTATCCCTGTTTTTTTGTGCTGGAGGGGCCTCGCCTCTCCCCCCATAGTATTGCCGTCCTCCCCTGAAGTTGCTGTTTGCTGACGCTCCCTGCAGTGCAGCTGTCAGGTTTCCCTCTCTTTCCCTGTCTCTCCGTGCCTGTCTCCGCTCTCGTTCGTTTTCTCCTTGCTCTTCTCTAATTTCCTTCTCTTGCTCCCTGTTATCAAAACCCAGCCATGCAACCTCCAACATCTCTCAGTAATTCCAAATCCTCCTCCTCATCACGCCCGCACTTCAAACCCCGTTGCCCCGTACTACAAGCAGAGCAACACCTTCACAGCCTCCTGCTGCCTTTTCCTGCTTTTCTAATGCTGATGCCAGGGGGTCTTGCAGGGTAAACCCACAGTGCTTCAGCCACTCAGGATGATTTCGCAAGGTGAAAACACATCAACATAAGGTACCTCATGCCATTTCTTCTCCCTTCTACAAAACAACATCAATTGTAACATTGTCCTTTTATTCCCAATTTTTATTCTTGGGCCATTTTTCCTGATCATCCAATTTATCCATCGGTCACCAGCGATGATAATATTTTATCAGAGTTCTCTTATCTGTTACACCTCCCGGTGAACCTTCTGTTTCTTGCCAGTGTCTCAGTATGCATCCTGATGGACTCTTCTTCAAGATTCATCCGCTCTGATCGCTTCTCATTTTACTCGTTTAAATGTCTATCTTGCCAACCACAAACAATCTTTACTATTTCGGTAGCACGCTCCTTCTTTTCCCAAGGGGTCCACACTTGACACTTACTTAGCACACTCTACGGCTGTCCCAGATTGCATTCACAATCTCTGTTTATACCATAAACATTCAAAAAGAATTATTGGTTTACACTATTTTTCAGGTTGTAAAAGGCAATATTCTGGCTCCCACATTTACCAACAATTCTACTTCAGGGGCTGCACCATTCAGATTTTTAGTTAGTCTTTTAACACGGCAATAAAGGACATCCAAACTTACACGTAAATGCTACTATTAATCTAAGCTAATTACCCACAATATTGGGCCCCCTTTATCAGGTTTCCTCAAACTTTGTGTCTTTTTTCTAGTTCACACCCAAGGACTGTTCCCTAATTTACGGCTTCTCTTATCCCGTTTCTACATTCCAACTCTTTTACTAATTGTTTTCTTTCGTACTGGAGCATGAGAGAGGCGAAGCCTGAGTTTGTGGGGCCTGACTCAAGTGTTGCCAAGTTATACGTTGTGTTTTAAAATTCTTCTAGGCTAATTAGTTTCCCTTATTCATTCCTTTTTGAAAATCAGAGGCTGTGTTTACCTTGCCGTGGAGTAAAAAAGTCACACGAGTGCCTTGGTACCAAGAAGCCACCTCAGCATAGTTGTGGGGTTCTCCTCTGCATAACTTCACCTGCTTGCTAGTAGACACGGTGCTGCCCAAGCTCGGGGGTTTCCAGTGCTCAACCCAGCTTGGCCTGAGCCACATCAGGAGTTTCTACCCTGTGCGGCAAGAATTTCAGAAGCTTAGGACAAAGCGTTCCGTCCCTGCTGTTCTGCTCACACATACCTTGGTGTAAGAGAGATTTGTAATTGGCAAGGAAAGAATTCCTTGTTGATTTGAGAAATCTCCAAGTGACCCACAGAGAAGGCAGTCATCTGGAGGGTACGTCCCTACTGAGCACGTGGCCCGTGGACTGAGCTGCGAGATAGGGAAGCTCCTGCTGTCGGCTTCAAAGCAAGCCTCCTCCATCTGGTTTTGCTCCAGGTGGCTGCTTGGTTGCCATTTGTTTTCAAAAGACACTAGCACTGGGAATTCAGCTTGGGGGCTTGGAGAGGGAGAGAAGAAGCAAGCATGTCTTTCCCAAGGGCAACTGCTTGGTGCTGGGAAGGACGCCCCTCTGTAGCAGCGTCAGCGTAGCTTCCGGGTGATGCAAAGCTGAGAGGATCTCCCAAGTCAGTGCTGCAGGAACGTGGCAGTTTGAGGACCGACCGTGTTACAGCTCTTCTTTTGCATATCACTGTTGCTCAGGCAGGGTGAGAGCTTTGGTTTCCATTCCTGTTATCTCCAGGAGGAGACGGCCATGGGAACCACTGCTGCTTATGCAGTTCTGTGCAAAACAAGTCTGTGGCATGAGAAGAAAGATTTGGAAGACTTTTTTACTGCCTTCCAAATGATTTTGCACACTCAAGTAAAAGAAAATCATCTCAGTTACTGAGACTGAATTAACTTTTTATTTTCCCTCTCCTTCAGGCCCATCTGAGGAAAATGGAAGAACAAATTGTATGGGGGACATTTGGGAGTTGAGGGGGTGTAGATGTGAGATGGGTTTTTTTTTCTTTTAATCGCTTTAAGACTTGAGTTACAGTAAGGCAGTTTCTCATCTGCTCTGCCAGTCAGCACAGTACGCTTATCTGAACATCCCACTATTAGCCCAACTGAGAGTTACATGAATGTCACATTTGCAGTCGGTGCTTCCATTTCATTGGACTGTTTTACTGTTTTACAGCGTAGCTCTGCTCTGAAAATGTTAGAGACTATAGCTAAACACTGAGAGAAGCTAATGGATGCTGTGTGCTTTTTTCCAACTTAAAGAGCATGGACAAGTTCAGAAATTTTTGATAGAGATGATATGAAGATGAATTAAGAACATAAATGAATTCAGGTGGAATTTCTCTGTATCTGCTAAAATGCTGCCTTTCTTCTTCCCCTTGAGGTATACTCCATTTAGCGGAAGACTGTTCTCTAAGTACTGGAGACCTTGAGCGTGAACGGTATCTTCTGTATGGGGCTGCCCTTGCCCTTGAACGGTGATAACCATCTGACCTTGACCTGCAACGACTGTTACGACTCTTCCCTTCGCCTCTTCTTGGATACGGTGGTGATTGCGAGTGGGAACGAGAGGGGGAACGACTAAATGAGTGAGAGCAGGAGGCAGTGTGGGAGAAGCACTGCAGGGAGACTTGGACCTTAGAGAAACCCAAACAAACCGACGAAAACAATAGAGGAAGTTAATTCAAACCAGTCACTGGGATGGGAAAGAAGGCCTAAATCTTGGGGGACCTCAAGTCTGGTGGCCTCCTGGAGAAGAAACAATTACCGTGAGAGATTTGGTGCTTCTAGAGAGCAGTGCCTGCCTGGAGTCTGGTCCTCAAAAGCCTTTGCAGAAAGGTATGTTGTGAAGGAGCAGCAAAAGAGCTTGCTAGTGACTCACACAAAAGGAGCTCACTCGGGGGGAAGACTGCTGCCCCTGCCCGGTTTTGGTTGGGAGGTGTCTGCAGGAATTGTGGGCTGGCTGGTGTCAGGTGTTTCAAAGGTGCTATGCGGCCACAGCACCACTTTGCATGGCAGAAGGTGCCGTGGTAACTTTTGGTAGACTGATGACAGGGGTGAGACAGACCAGCTGTTGGATGCATATTTGGCCTTTCCCAGGTCTAGAGCAGCAGCAGCAGCAGCAGCAAGGTGTAAGGCATGACAGCTTGGGAACGACTGCTCTGAGTTCTGCGTCAGGTTTTGCCACCAGGAGCATCTCCTGACACTTGTCTCACCCCTGCCTCAGCATCCAGGGCCACCTTGGCCCCAAGTGTCACTGAATGGACAGGCAGCCTTTGTGCCGGGTACCGGTGCAAGGCTGGGAAGTGGCAGTAACTGCTGCCCCTAGTCCTACCCCAAATTCAGCCTCATGGCTATTCCCTGTCTCTCGCAGGTCCTTTGCAATCTACAGCACGTGGGCAAGCAGCCTGAAGCACAACGCCCGATGCACAAAGCCTGGCTGTCTTCCTGCCGCCACTGGAGTCCCTTCCTGCGAGTGAGCTGCTCGCCCTCTTCTTTCTCTGCTCTGGATCTGCCACAAACTGAAGGGCCACTGGAGCTGGGGGTCGACAGCCCTGATTGACCATTCCAGAGGTAAGGAGAGAAAGTGACCGTCCGAGGGTTTCATGGGGATGGGGTAGCAGAGCTAAAGATACAAACAGATTTCCTCTGATTTCCAATATAACCTACAAGTAATCCACAGAACATAAGATCATCCTTTCAGCTCTGGCTAATAAGAAAGCCTTGTCACCTCTTGATCATCTGCTGCCATTTTTTCCCCCTTTTCTCCTGGCAAAACTTGTCAAATTCACTTTCCTCTAAACTGTTTGTGGTTTTGGTCAATCTGCTTGCTCTGAGGAATCTATTTCATGGACAAACTCTAACCAGTTCTGCTCAGCATGAAACTCGGGAGTCAAGAGCGCAGCCTGGAAACTGGTGACAACCCACTGACTTCAGTGCTAGAAAACTATTTTCTTGGACTTCACACTTTTCATATGCAGCAGTAAAGGAAGAAGGTATAAATTCCTGAGCTGGCCGTAGCATTGTTGTTGCTCAAGCATGTATTGCACATGGTAATGCACCTTTCTTGGATTTTGGTTGTTCAGATGAGGCGCCTCCAGCCTTTCTCTTTCTCCTTGGCACAGCTGAATTTCTCCTGTCAAAAGGAACAGGGCTGTATTGAGGGAGGAGGTTGAATTTCTTCTCAGATTTCTCTTCCAACTGTGCTAAGCTAAAGGGCAGGCAAAACCAATCAAATTAAATGTAACTCCATTTCTGTAGAAAAAAATATCTTGTTTAGGAGAATGTGTGCATATATACATTCCTGTCTACATAATGTAGAGAGAGCGGGAAAGAGAGAAGCGCGCACACACGGTAAACATCATACTGTTAACCCAAGTTTGGGAGGAGAATGTACACTCCAGCTTCTGCATTTGTAACTCAGTACAAATTGATTAGTTGCGTATATGAAAATTAGAAAAAATACAGACATGGGTTTCACGCTGGGGACATTTAGCTCTGTTTGCTGCACAGATTGGTACAGGAGCTGTGTCTGCTGTGTGAGGGGAAGGAAAACAAGACCATAAAGAAACCAACCAATAACATGGTTTGTAAAACCTCAGGTGAAAGTCCTAACATTGGAATGGAAACAATAACAATTCAAAGCAGAGGAATCCGAGTGTCCCAGAACAGTAGCTTGTTTCCCACTTCTCTTACCCAGCAGAGAGATGCCTCAGCCCCAGTGCGTGAGGATTTACAAGCGGTGACTCAGACTGCAGCGTGGGGCTCTGCAGGGCTACAGCCCCCTCTCCCTCCGGTGCTGCTTTGCCAGCACCCGTTTCTCCTGACTTTTGTGGTACCCACCCCAGGGATAGATTTTCACTGGGCTTTTTGTCCTGCCGGCTGCATCTGTTTCTCAGCCCCAGCTCTGTCTGCTTGGGAAGGGCGACGTGAGGCTGTGCCCCCTTTCCCACTGCTGGCACTCTTCCTCCAGGTGCCACCGCTCTGCCAGGACCGGTCATCTCCGGTGACACATGCCACCCTGTTTGTGCTGTAGCCAGGACTGCCTCTGGTCTGCTCCCGTTTACAGCAGTATCGCTTCGGAGTAAGACCGTCCATGCCAGTGCTGTGCTTTGGGGGAGCTGCATTCAAGCCCTGACAAGGAAGAAGAAAAATCAGAGGTGGCATTCCAGATTTTTCAGTTTCAATGGGAAAAGACTCCCAAGGCAGGTTCCCTCCAATCCGTGGGCCAGTCTCGATGCACCAGGTGTTTTGGAGAGGCTAGCACTGTTCTGGTGTCAGATTATGTTCTTCTGTCCTGACACCCACCAAGGCTTTGTTTTAAGATATTTAGGAACTGGATGACGTTTCTGTGAACCCTGCAACCACCTGCAGGCTTTGAAACCTGCCAGTTGCATGGTCTTGGGGTGCAAGTCGGAGGGGTTGTTCAGTTTGCACGCTGCCGTGCCCGCTCCAGCAGTGGCACGGCTGATGGTGTGCCCCAGCTGAGGATGCCTCTGCAGATACGCCTCATTTTGCAGAGCCAAGAATAGGAACCCTGACAAGCATCAGCATTTCCAAACCTGAATCTAGATAAAGTTAGTGGCAGGTGAGAGGTGGGTGACAGGGTCTCAGCTTGGGCTGAGCCCATGCAGAGGAGCTGCTGCAAGGCAAGAGTCCCTTTTCCTCGATGACAAGTGGCTTGAAGGGTTTGCGTTCTGCGCTCCACAATAACTTGTAGTAAGCAGGGTGCAATCTGCTAAACCTTGTTGTGATTGGTTGTTTTTCCTGGTGGAAAAAGGGTTTACAATGGGTAGAGATCATTATGAAAGGAGGACCACAGCCTTTCACACGTGCTGGTCCTCCAGGTACATGCAAAGAGAGGTCTGTGTGCATACCAGAGCTCCTGCGAAGGAGCTCAAATACCCAACCAGCATGTTTCCAGCCAGCTGAGACCTCTGGCCACCAGTGGCCTGGGAGAGGGAGGGAGGGAGGGAGGGAGGGAGAAGTGAGTTTTCTTACCAGCTGGGGAAAAAAGGCAGTGAAGCCTATGGATGGAGACGGACTGCAGGGTCAGATGCCAAAGCAGCCTTCCTAGGGCTGCTGGTCAGAGCCCTGACAAGCCCCGGTACCCTGGGAGGCAGCAGCCAGCCCTGCAGCCTGCTAGCGAAACACTTCAGCTCCAACACGGCTCCTCCTTCTGTGCTTTTCAAGAGCTCTGCAGCCCCCCAGCCCCAGCCCGCTGCGCTGGTGGGCCGGGGAGCTGGAGGCATTTTCCCAGCGCTCTGATCTAACAGCACCAGTGGGACTGTTTCCAGCACGCTGCCACTGGAGGGCGTGTCGGCCTCCCTCCCTATCTCCCACCACCCTGGCCTGATAAAGGAGGGGCTGGTGGCAGCCGGGGGAAGCGCCCAGAGCAGGGGATGGAGCTGGGGACTGGCCAAACACAAAGGTGGCAGGGCTGGGGTGCTTCTCCCGTGAGCCCCTCCCTGTCAATGAGGATGTTGATACCTGTGACTATGGAAATCTTAAGATCAATTCAAGCAATTAGAGCCATTGCTCAATCGCTGTAACCAAACAAAAGGGAAACCGTTGTCACTTAGGAAACAATTAGTTGCAAGATAAGGAGCTCTGGAACAATCTCATTTTAAAGAGCTGGGCCTTGGAAGAACAGATGTGCAAAAAAAGAGAAGAGAGTTACAAGGTGATCCCAAAACGGGCCTTGAGGGATAAGGTATATGTGATACCAGGAGTGAGTCTGAAGACCCCCCGGGGGTGTCAACAAACATGGGGGAAAGACCTTAGCATATGCTAACGAGTTCCCAAGTAAGATCCCTGCCTGTGATAAGCACTACTGGGAAAGATACTGAATATGTCTATGAACATAGTAGAAATACTTGCTAGTTTTGTCTTTTGGGTGTGCACCTTAGGTGGAGTTATCCCCCGTGCACCCAGCGCTGCAATAAAGAATGCCTGCTTTCTAAAACTTCCAAATAAGCCTTAGAGAGTGAACTATTTTGCCGCTTTCTGGTAACAGAATTTGGCACCGCAGATGGGACACTGCTCTGGAACATGGGCGGATCCGAGGGATCGCAGGACCTCCAGCCGGCACCGAGGGATTCTCGGGGACAACCTGCGATCCCTGGACCAAAGAATTCTGAGCAAGGACCATCAACAAGGCAAAGGCATTCTTTCAGTATTATTTTCTGATGCCTGTCCGTGGGTCGTAGCGAAAGCTGCGCAGGGTTGGGCCGTATCGCTGGGGCAAAGGGAAAGTACCCTTTGATTGAAACTGAAGGGTGAGTCTCCTTCCCGAAAGGGAAGCTCAGAAGTTTGTCTGTTGAACGTTGAATACGGCCGTGATCGTAATGGCGTGGTTTTGTGTTTGTTGCTGTAGTGTTTGTAAGTGTGTAGTATTGTTGTAAAAAGCTGGGGTGAAATTGTTTTAGTGCCCTGTTTTTAAACTGGGAACTGGAACTTCTAAAAGGGAATTGATGGGAAAGAAATGTCCTCTTGGGTGCATTTTATTAAATTGGAAGCAAATAGCAGGACCCCCAGGAGGAGTGGCAAAGAGAGAGGATCTAATCAACTATTGTAATCAGTGGTGGCCATTGTAGGGACTGAAGGAGGGAGAAAAGTGGCTGGTTAATGGGACTTTTAGGATACTCTATTCCAGTTGTTGTTATTCTTAAGAGGGGAAGGAAAATGGGATGAAGTTCCCCATGTTGATTTATTCTCTGCTTTACGAGATCATCCTGAATGGAGCAGGGAATGTAAATGAATAGGGAGAGATCCTTTGGTTCTGACCTGGGCAAAAGATAATCAGAAACTCTGTAAGCGTTGTTGTTCGGCGTGTAGTATGAGTCAGTGGTGCGTCCAATATGGAGGAGCGGACGAGGAGGATGTTTCTGATGAAGGGGACTCTTTTGGTGGAAATGAGAAATTCAGTGCTATTGCAGGGAGAACGAGGGGAGGATGGGGAGGTCGAGTTGTGCAAGCTCTCAAGCCGTGCACCCAGCGCTGCAATAAAGAATGCCTGCTTTCCAAACCTTCCGAATAAGTCTTAGAGAGTGAATTCTCCTGCCGCTTTCCGGTAACAGGATGGTGACAATAAGTTGGGCTGTATTAGGCAGGGCCGCTGTCAGGGGACTAGTGCCTGCCTTGAAGCGCCACTAATCGATGGTTAGCCGCCACTTCCCGTTTGGTTTGCAAACTGGCCACACTGGGGAGTTATGAGGGGAGTGAGTTTGAATACTTACCCCCTGTTCCTGCAGCTCTTTTATCAGCGGAGCGATTCCCTCCCTCTCTCTCCCCGTGGTAAGGGACAGCCTTTCACACTCACGAGTTTAATCGGGGGAAGCGTAGGGGCAGTCTGTAAAAAGCCTTATCAGGGTTGACGGAACCCCAAACTTCCACTGCCTCCCTGCCGAGTCCGTCCAGGACTTCCCCTTCACTAAATCCGATCCCAGAGTATTGGTGGGGAGCACTGCCAACACCATAGTGGTCTCGGTGGGGGTGGTGTCTGCCAGCAACCAGCACTTTACTCGGGCTGTAGGTTGGGGTTTGCCATATCCAAATACATCGGTAACCCATATCTGTTATGAATCAGGGACGATCCCACTCCGGCCTGCGGTATCGGCATTTAAAGCAGAGATTTGGGCCCCTGTGCCTAGCAGAAAAGTGAGCGGAGTCTTCAAAGAGCCAAGGAGAAAGGCACAGAGCGGTTCTGGAGGAACAGCTTTTAATTGACAAAACACAAAAGGAAAGGTCCCATCAAAGCTACTCTAACCCCCCTCCCTCCCTCCCCCCCCTCCCTCCTTCCCCCCCCCCCCCCCCCCCCAAATACACCACCCCTCCTCCCCCATCCCCCACTCCCTCCACCTCCACCTCATCCCTGCTCGGGCGCTACTTCCCCCCCTGCCACCCGCGTGCTGCCTGCCAGAGCCCTGCGCTTGCTGTCTGGCTTTGGCAAGGCGCTCTGCCCCCGCTTCTTCCCCCGCTTCTCGCAGGCGGCAGCCTGGGATGGTGGCAGGGCCATCCCCGCAGCCCCCCATGGCTCCTGGGGCTGCATCCCGATGGTGTAGAACTCTCCCAGGATGAGCATGGCGTCGGTGGTCTCAGGGATGCTGTAGTCGGGGGTGAGCAGCTCCTTGGGCAGGGTGAGCAGCTCCTTGGGCAGGGAGAGCGAGGCAAAGTCACAGTGGGGGGTGTTTGTGCCGGTGCCACCAAGCTCCCCAGGCACAGGGCTGCTGCCCAAACCATCCTGACTGACCCCCCCCCTGCATCCAGGGAGACACCAAAGAGCCTTCGGGCCTCTTTGAGAAGCTCCTCCTCAGAGACTGCAAAGTCTCCATCCGGGTCCCCAGGGGCTTGGTTGTGGGGGCCAGCAGAGGGGCTGGGGGGGGGGGGGCGGTCACGGCCCAGGGGGGATGTTGGTTCACCTGGCTTCTAGGAGGTGAAGCGGGAGAGATGGCCCCAAGCATTGGGGAAATTCTCTGGGACTTGGATTTCCTGGGCACGCATGAGCCAGGCGAGAGCAGGGACGCTTGCCTGGGCTTGCTGAAGCCCTGTGCCAAAAGTGCCCTGGGGACAGGGCTGATGGGGATGCTGGGCGTGCGCGGGGGCCGGGGATGGCGAAGGCGCCGGGGTGGCAGAGCAGCCGGGGTGCCGTACCTGGTGGTGGTAGTGCCTGGGGGCCCTGGGGTGCCACGTGCAGTGAGGGTGCCCAGGCTGCGGGGAAGGGCTGCTGCTGGCGGGGCAGTGGGCACAGGTTGGCTGAGCCTGGAAGAGAGACAGGAGCGATGGCCGGCGGTCACCTCCGCTCTTGCCCCCAAGAGCGTCCCCGGGCTGCAGGGGTCGGGGTGGGTGCCTACCTTGGGGGTAGAAGGTTTGGGGAAGGAGAAAAATCTGCGGGAGCCGGGGTGCCGGGGGGTCCCGGGGGCTGCGCGGTGGGAGCTGCAGTGGTGGCGGCGCCGTGCTGCGTTCTGGCTGTTGGCTGCTAAGGACTCTCTGGCGTCTCCCAGGAAGGAATGTGGGGTCTCCGCGTGTTCCGCCCCGCCCCAACAGCGTACAGCCCAACAGCTACTCTGGACGAGTAGCCCTTGTCCTAATGGCAGATTTCGGCTTCCCAGACATCAGCTTGTTGTCCAAACAGCGGATTCGTTACGCCGTGTACACTAAGCCACTTCTCACACACGTAGGAGACATATTGCTTTTTATTCAGGCCTGGGTGCTGGGTGGATTTCCACAAATCAAGCACACCTGATGCCCGTTCCCTGTCATATTTATACACAAACCTTCCAAATGAGGAGACTCCCAATTACAACGATTGGTTCAGATTTCTTCTGCTAGGATGCAAACTAGAAGGCATGCTCGGTTCTTTTCTCGGCCTTTATCTTTGGGTAGGTGGTATAATTTGGGTAGGGGGCTCGTGGGTGGGTGGTTGCGGAGACCCTGGCCCAAATTACCTTTCCCCTCGTTTCTCAATACTTCTGGCACTCCCAAATGGTTCTTCAGGGTCCGTTGATCAGACTAACGATGTATGGGTTGTGCTTCTACCTCTTGACAAGCACGTCTTCCTTGACACCTTGTCTGGGTAAATAGGAACTGACAGAATGGTAGCACTGGACAATGGCCATCCTCAGGAGTCCCTAGCCGCTATTTACAAAACTCTCTGTGACATCCTGAACTGTGAAAAACTATCTGGAACATTCTTAACGGTGGAACTATGAAAAACAATTTGTAACTTTTTAGCTGCAGATTCAGGATTAACTTTCAACCTCAGTGAAGGATATCCTGGTCCGACTCAAAGCACGTGATGAAACTGTGAAAAACTCAAGGTGTGGAAGGATTATTTCCTGTATTAAATTGTCTTACAAGCAGCGCGCTCTGTTGCCCTGTGGATAGTATCATGTCATCACCGGCACGCCTGGTAATTTTCCGTTTCTTTCCTAGTACAAGGATGCATTGATGAAGGCAAATCCAGGGGTACGGGTGGTGCCCCACAACGAAGCAACCTGTGGAACCCCAGACATCGCCTGTTACAAAGAGGAAAAAGCAGGCTCTGCAAAAGAGTTCCCAAGCCTGAGGAAAGGGGCCAAAAGTGAAGCAATGCCACAGCATACCTTTGGGATGGCAGGTGAGATTTCCATCCCTGTTCCTCAAAGGGAACAGCCTCGTTTTGTTTGAGGATGCGGTGTTGGAATCAAAGCGCAAGGCCAGTTTTCTTTACTGCAGACTGCGCTGTAGTGCAAATAGCTTTGGTGTCCCACATGGAGTTGCCAGGTGTGGTGGGTTGACCCTGGCTGGGGGCCAGGTGCCCACCAGAGCCGCTCTATCATGTCCCTTGTTCACCAGACAGGGGAGAGAGAAAAAGTATAGCAAAAAGCTTCTGGGGCGAGATAAGGACAGGGAGAGATCACTCACTAATTATCGTCACGAGCAAAACAGACTGAACTTAGAGAGGAAATTCATCTAACTTCTTACTAAGCGAAACAGAGGAGAGGAATGAGAAATAAAGTCAAATCTGAAAACACCTGCCCCCACCCCTCCCATCTTCCCAGGCTCAACTTCACTCCCGGCTTCAACCTCCGCCCCCCCTCAGCGGCACAGGGGGACGGGGAATGGGGGTTCCGGTCAGGTAACAATAAGGTAACTATGTGATGGAAATGTGATTTTGTAATGGTTTTGTAACCTAAGTGTATAAATATATAAGGGATTAAAGGCTAGGTGTGCATGTTAGGAGAAGAGATCCCCCATGCACCCAGCGCTGAATAAACCAATGTTGGCTTTCTAAACTGCATTTCTGTTTGGAAAGTTGTTATTGCCCTTTGAGCGGTAACAAGGGGGACCGGCGTGAGTGAGGTGAGAGGTTCTGGGAGTGGAGAAATAAGCAGGGCTCCTAAGCTTCCTTTCATGGTTCTTGGCAGTTTGTCTCTCTTTTTTTTTTCCCTTTTAGAGGGCAACCACTGAGAAAAGCAACAGTCTGTGGAAACACAGCATTTTGAAGAAAAGTATATGGTGGGAGTTAAAACTAAATCTTAACTAAAACATGCAGATAGCTATTAGAGAGGTCTGTGTGGATACCAGAGCTCCTGCGAAGGAGCTCAAATACCCAACCAGCATGTTTCCAGCCAGCTGAGACCTCTGGCCACCGGTGGCCTGGGAGAGGGAGGGAGGGAGGGAGGGAGGGAGAAGTGATTTTTCTTACCAGCTGGGGAAAAAAGGCAGTGAAGCCTATGGATGGAGACGGACTGCAGGGTCAGATGCCAAAGCAGCCTTCCTAGGGCTGCTGGTCAGAGCCCTGACAAGCCCCGGTACCCTGGGAGGCAGCAGCCAGCCCTGCAGCCTGCTAGCGAAACACTTCAGCTCCAACACGGCTCCTCCTTCTGTGCTTTTCAAGAGCTCTGCAGCCCCCCAGCCCCAGCCCGCTGCGCTGGTGGGCCGGGGAGCTGGAGGCATTTTCCCAGCGCTCTGATCTAACAGCACCAGTGGGACTGTTTCCAGCACGCTGCCACTGGAGGGCGTGTCGGCCTCCCTCCCTATCTCCCACCACCCTGGCCTGATAAAGGAGGGGCTGGTGGCAGCCGGGGGAAGCGCCCAGAGCAGGGGATGGAGCTGGGGACTGGCCAAACACCAAGGTGGCAGGGCTGGGGTGCTTCTCCCGTGAGCCCCTCCCTGTCAATGAGGATGTTGATACCTGTGACTATGGAAATCTTAAGATCAATTCAAGCAATTAGAGCCATTGCTCAATCGCTGTAACCAAACAAAAGGGAAACCATTGTCACTTAGGAAACAATTAGTTGTAAGCTAAGGAGCTCTGGAACAATCTCATTTTAAAGAGCTGGGCCTTGGAAGAACAGATGTGCAAAAAAAGAGAAGAGAGTTACAAGGTGATCCCAAAACGGGCCTTGAGGGATAAGGTATATGTGATACCAGGAGTGAGTCTGAAGACCCCCCGGGGGTGTCAACAAACATGGGGGAAAGACCTTAGCATATGCTAACGAGTTCCCAAGGAAGATCCCTGCCTGTGATAAGCACTACTGGGAAAGATACTGAATATGTCTATGAACATAGTAGAAATACTTGCTAGTTTTGTCTTTTGGGTGTGCACCTTAGGTGGAGTTATCCCCCGTGCACCCAGCGCTGCAATAAAGAATGCCTGCTTTCTAAAACTTCCAAATAAGCCTTAGAGAGTGAACTATTTTGCCGCTTTCTGGTAACAGATTTTGGCACCGCAGATGGGACACTGCTCTGGAACATGGGCGGATCCGAGGGATCGCAGGACCTCCAGCCGGCACCGAGGGATTCTCGGGGACAACCTGCGATTCCGGGACCAAAGAGTTCTGAGCAAGGACCATCAACAAGGCAAAGGCATTCTTTCAGTATTATTTTCTGTTGCCTGTCCGTGGGTCGTAGCGAAAGCTGCGCAGGGTTGGGCCGTATCGCTGGGGCAAAGGGAAAGTACCCTTTGATTGAAACTGAAGGGTGAGTCTCCTTCCCGAAAGGGAAGCTCAGAAGTTTGTCTGTTGAACGTTGAATACGGCCGTGATCGTAATGGCGTGGTTTTGTGTTTGTTGCTGTAGTGTTTGTAAGTGTGTAGTATTGTTGTAAAAAGCTGGGGTGAAATTGTTTTAGTGCCCTGTTTTTAAACTGGGAACTGGAACTTCTAAAAGGGAATTGATGGGAAAGAAATGTCCTCTTGGGTGCATTTTATTAAATTGGAAGCAAATAGCAGGACCCCCAGGAGGAGTGGCAAAGAGAGAGGATCTAATCAACTATTGTAATCAGTGGTGGCCATTGTAGGGACTGAAGGAGGGAGAAAAGTGGCTGGTTAATGGGACTTTTAGGATACTCTGTTCCAGTTGTTGTTATTCTTAAGAGGGGAAGGAAAATGGGATGAAGTTCCCCATGTTGATTTATTCTCTGCTTTACGAGATCATCCTGAATGGAGCAGGGAATGTAAATGAATAGGGAGAGATCCTTTGGTTCTGACCTGGGCAAAAGATAACCAGAAACTCTGTAAGCGTTGTTGTTCGGCGTGTAGTATGAGTCAATGGTGCGTCCAATACGGAGGAGCGGACGAGGAGGATGTTTCTGATGAAGGGGACTCTTTTGGTGGAAATGAGAAATTCAGTGCTATTGCAGGGAGAACGAGGGGAGGATGGGGAGGTCGAGTTGTGCAAGCTCTCAAGCCGTGCACCCAGCGCTGCAATAAAGAGTGCCTGCTTTCCAAACCTTCCGAATAAGTCTTAGAGAGTGAATTCTCCTGCCGCTTTCCGGTAACAGGATGGTGACAATCAGTTGGGCTGTATTAGGCAGGGCCGCTGTCAGGGGACTAGTGCCTGCCTTGAAGCGCCACTAATCGATGGTTAGCCGCCACTTCCCGTTTGGTTTGCAAACTGGCCACACTGGGGAGTTATGAGGGGAGTGAGTTTGAATACTTACCCCCTGTTCCTGCAGCTCTTTTATCAGCGGAGCGATTCCCTCCCTCTCTCTCCCCGTGGTAAGGGACAGCCTTTCACACTCACGAGTTTAATCGGGGGAAGCGTAGGGGCAGTCTGTAAAAAGCCTTATCAGGGTTGACGGAACCCCAAACTTCCACTGCCTCCCTGCCGAGTCCGTCCAGGACTTCCCCTTCACTAAATCCGATCCCAGAGTATTGGTGGGGAGCACTGCCAACACCATAGTGGTCTCGGTGGGGGTGGTGTCTGCCAGCAACCAGCACTTTACTCGGGCTGTAGGTTGGGGTTTGCCATATCCAAATACATCGGTAACCCATATCTGTTATGAATCAGGGACGATCCCACTCCGGCCTGCGGTATCGGCATTTAAAGCAGAGATTTGGGCCCCTGTGCCTAGCAGAAAAGTGAGCGGAGTCTTCAAAGAGCCAAGGAGAAAGGCACAGAGCGGTTCTGGAGGAACAGCTTTTAATTGACAAAACACAAAAGGAAAGGTCCCATCAAAGCTACTCTAACCCCCCTCCCTCCCTCCCTCCCCCCCCTCCCTCCTTCCCCCCTCCCTCCCCCCCCCAAATACACCACCCCTCCTCCCCCATCCCCCACTCCCCCCACCTCCACCTCATCCCTGCTCGGGCTCTACTTCCCCCCCTGCCACCCGCGTGCTGCCTGCCAGAGCCCTGCGCTTGCTGTCTGGCTTTGGCAAGGCGCTCTGCCCCCGCTTCTTCCCCCGCTTCTCGCAGGCGGCAGCCTGGGACGGTGGCAGGGCCATCCCCGCAGCCCCCCATGGCTCCTGGGGCTGCATCCCGATGGTGTAGAACTCTCCCAGGATGAGCATGGCGTCGGTGGTCTCAGGGATGCTGTAGTCGGGGGTGAGCAGCTCCTTGGGCAGGGTGAGCAGCTCCTTGGGCAGGGAGAGCGAGGCAAAGTCACAGTGGGGGGTGTTTGTGCCGGTGCCACCAAGCTCCCCAGGCACAGGGCTGCTGCCCAAACCATCCTGACTGACCCCCCCCCTGCATCCAGGGAGACACCAAAGAGCCTTCGGGCCTCTTTGAGAAGCTCCTCCTCAGAGACTGCAAAGTCTCCATCCGGGTCCCCAGGGGCTTGGTTGTGGGGGCCAGCAGAGGGGCTGGGGGGGGGGGGGGCGGTCACGGCCCAGGGGGGATGTTGGTTCACCTGGCTTCTAGGAGGTGAAGCGGGAGAGATGGCCCCAAGCATTGGGGAAATTCTCTGGGACTTGGATTTCCTGGGCACGCATGAGCCAGGCGAGAGCAGGGACGCTTGCCTGGGCTTGCTGAAGCCCTGTGCCAAAAGTGCCCTGGGGACAGGGCTGATGGGGATGCTGGGCGTGCGCGGGGGCCGGGGATGGCGAAGGCGCCGGGGTGGCAGAGCAGCCGGGGTGCCGTACCTGGTGGTGGTAGTGCCTGGGGGCCCTGGGGTGCCACGTGCAGTGAGGGTGCCCAGGCTGCGGGGAAGGGCTGCTGCTGGCGGGGCAGTGGGCACAGGTTGGCTGAGCCTGGAAGAGAGACAGGAGCGATGGCCGGCGGTCACCTCCGCTCTTGCCCCCAAGAGCGTCCCCGGGCTGCAGGGGTCGGGGTGGGTGCCTACCTTGGGGGTAGAAGGTTTGGGGAAGGAGAAAAATCTGCGGGAGCCGGGGTGCCGGGGGGTCCCGGGGGCTGCGCGGTGGGAGCTGCAGTGGTGGCGGCGCCGTGCTGCGTTCTGGCTGTTGGCTGCTAAGGACTCTCTGGCGTCTCCCAGGAAGGAATGTGGGGTCTCCGCGTGTTCCGCCCCGCCCCAACAGCGTACAGCCCAACAGCTACTCTGGACGAGTAGCCCTTGTCCTAATGGCAGATTTCGGCTTCCCAGACATCAGCTTGTTGTCCAAACAGCGGATTCGTTACGCCGTGTACACTAAGCCACTTCTCACACACGTAGGAGACATATTGCTTTTTATTCAGGCCTGGGTGCTGGGTGGATTTCCACAAATCAAGCACACCTGATGCCCGTTCCCTGTCATATTTATACACAAACCTTCCAAATGAGGAGACTCCCAATTACAACGATTGGTTCAGATTTCTTCTGCTAGGATGCAAACTAGAAGGCATGCTCGGTTCTTTTCTCGGCCTTTATCTTTGGGTAGGTGGTATAATTTGGGTAGGGGGCTCGTGGGTGGGTGGTTGCGGAGACCCTGGCCCAAATTACCTTTCCCCTCGTTTCTCAATACTTCTGGCACTCCCAAATGGTTCTTCAGGGTCCGTTGATCAGACTAACGATGTATGGGTTGTGCTTCTACCTCTTGACAAGCACGTCTTCCTTGACACCTTGTCTGGGTAAATAGGAACTGACAGAATGGTAGCACTGGACAATGGCCATCCTCAGGAGTCCCTAGCCGCTATTTACAAAACTCTCTGTGACATCCTGAACTGTGAAAAACTATCTGGAACATTCTTAACGGTGGAACTATGAAAAACAATTTGTAACTTTTTAGCTGCAGATTCAGGATTAACTTTCAACCTCAGTGAAGGATATCCTGGTCCGACTCAAAGCACGTGATGAAACTGTGAAAAACTCAAGGTGTGGAAGGATTATTTCCTGTATTAAATTGTCTTACAAGCAGCGCGCTCTGTTGCCCTGTGGATAGTATCATGTCATCACCGGCACGCCTGGTAATTTTCCGTTTCTTTCCTAGTACAAGGATGCATTGATGAAGGCAAATCCAGGGGTACGGGTGGTGCCCCACAACGAAGCAACCTGTGGAACCCCAGACATCGCCTGTTACAAAGAGGAAAAAGCAGGCTCTGCAAAAGAGTTCCCAAGCCTGAGGAAAGGGGCCAAAAGTGAAGCAATGCCACAGCATACCTTTGGGATGGCAGGTGAGATTTCCATCCCTGTTCCTCAAAGGGAACAGCCTCGTTTTGTTTGAGGATGCGGTGTTGGAATCAAAGCGCAAGGCCAGTTTTCTTTACTGCAGACTGCGCTGTAGTGCAAATAGCTTTGGTGTCCCACATGGAGTTGCCAGGTGTGGTGGGTTGACCCTGGCTGGGGGCCAGGTGCCCACCAGAGCCGCTCTATCATGTCCCTTGTTCACCAGACAGGGGAGAGAGAAAAAGTATAGCAAAAAGCTTCTGGGGCGAGATAAGGACAGGGAGAGATCACTCACTAATTATCGTCACGAGCAAAACAGACTGAACTTAGAGAGGAAATTCATCTAACTTCTTACTAAGCGAAACAGAGGAGAGGAATGAGAAATAAAGTCAAATCTGAAAACACCTGCCCCCACCCCTCCCATCTTCCCAGGCTCAACTTCACTCCCGGCTTCAACCTCCGCCCCCCCTCAGCGGCACAGGGGGACGGGGAATGGGGGTTCCGGTCAGGTAACAATAAGGTAACTATGTGATGGAAATGTGATTTTGTAATGGTTTTGTAACCTAAGTGTATAAATATATAAGGGATTAAAGGCTAGGTGTGCATGTTAGGAGAAGAGATCCCCCATGCACCCAGCGCTGAATAAACCAATGTTGGCTTTCTAAACTGCATTTCTGTTTGGAAAGTTGTTATTGCCCTTTGAGCGGTAACAAGGGGGACCGGCGTGAGTGAGGTGAGAGGTTCTGGGAGTGGAGAAATAAGCAGGGCTCCTAAGCTTCCTTTCATGGTTCTTGGCAGTTTGTCTCTCTTTTTTTTTTCCCTTTTAGAGGGCAACCACTGAGAAAAGCAACAGTCTGTGGAAACACAGCATTTTGAAGAAAAGTATATGGTGGGAGTTAAAACTAAATCTTAACTAAAACATGCAGATAGCTATTAGAGAGGTCTGTGTGGATACCAGAGCTCCTGCGAAGGAGCTCAAATACCCAACCAGCATGTTTCCAGCCAGCTGAGACCTCTGGCCACCGGTGGCCTGGGAGAGGGAGGGAGGGAGGGAGGGAGAAGTGATTTTTCTTACCAGCTGGGGAAAAAAGGCAGTGAAGCCTATGGATGGAGACGGACTGCAGGGTCAGATGCCAAAGCAGCCTTCCTAGGGCTGCTGGTCAGAGCCCTGACAAGCCCCGGTACCCTGGGAGGCAGCAGCCAGCCCTGCAGCCTGCTAGCGAAACACTTCAGCTCCAACACGGCTCCTCCTTCTGTGCTTTTCAAGAGCTCTGCAGCCCCCCAGCCCCAGCCCGCTGCGCTGGTGGGCCGGGGAGCTGGAGGCATTTTCCCAGCGCTCTGATCTAACAGCACCAGTGGGACTGTTTCCAGCACGCTGCCACTGGAGGGCGTGTCGGCCTCCCTCCCTATCTCCCACCACCCTGGCCTGATAAAGGAGGGGCTGGTGGCAGCCGGGGGAAGCGCCCAGAGCAGGGGATGGAGCTGGGGACTGGCCAAACACCAAGGTGGCAGGGCTGGGGTGCTTCTCCCGTGAGCCCCTCCCTGTCAATGAGGATGTTGATACCTGTGACTATGGAAATCTTAAGATCAATTCAAGCAATTAGAGCCATTGCTCAATCGCTGTAACCAAACAAAAGGGAAACCATTGTCACTTAGGAAACAATTAGTTGTAAGCTAAGGAGCTCTGGAACAATCTCATTTTAAAGAGCTGGGCCTTGGAAGAACAGATGTGCAAAAAAAGAGAAGAGAGTTACAAGGTGATCCCAAAACGGGCCTTGAGGGATAAGGTATATGTGATACCAGGAGTGAGTCTGAAGACCCCCCGGGGGTGTCAACAAACATGGGGGAAAGACCTTAGCATATGCTAACGAGTTCCCAAGGAAGATCCCTGCCTGTGATAAGCACTACTGGGAAAGATACTGAATATGTCTATGAACATAGTAGAAATACTTGCTAGTTTTGTCTTTTGGGTGTGCACCTTAGGTGGAGTTATCCCCCGTGCACCCAGCGCTGCAATAAAGAATGCCTGCTTTCTAAAACTTCCATATAAGCCTTAGAGAGTGAACTATTTTGCCGCTTTCTGGTAACAGATTTTGGCACCGCAGATGGGACACTGCTCTGGAACATGGGCGGATCCGAGGGATCGCAGGACCTCCAGCCGTCACCGAGGGATTCTCGGGGACAACCTGCGATTCCGGGACCAAAGAGTTCTGAGCAAGGACCATCAACAAGGCAAAGGCATTCTTTCAGTATTATTTTCTGTTGCCTGTCCGTGGGTCGTAGCGAAAGCTGCGCAGGGTTGGGCCGTATCGCTGGGGCAAAGGGAAAGTACCCTTTGATTGAAACTGAAGGGTGAGTCTCCTTCCCGAAAGGGAAGCTCAGAAGTTTGTCTGTTGAACGTTGAATACGGCCGTGATCGTAATGGCGTGGTTTTGTGTTTGTTGCTGTAGTGTTTGTAAGTGTGTAGTATTGTTGTAAAAAGCTGGGGTGAAATTGTTTTAGTGCCCTGTTTTTAAACTGGGAACTGGAACTTCTAAAAGGGAATTGATGGGAAAGAAATGTCCTCTTGGGTGCATTTTATTAAATTGGAAGCAAATAGCAGGACCCCCAGGAGGAGTGGCAAAGAGAGAGGATCTAATCAACTATTGTAATCAGTGGTGGCCATTGTAGGGACTGAAGGAGGGAGAAAAGTGGCTGGTTAATGGGACTTTTAGGATACTCTGTTCCAGTTGTTGTTATTCTTAAGAGGGGAAGGAAAATGGGATGAAGTTCCCCATGTTGATTTATTCTCTGCTTTACGAGATCATCCTGAATGGAGCAGGGAATGTAAATGAATAGGGAGAGATCCTTTGGTTCTGACCTGGGCAAAAGATAACCAGAAACTCTGTAAGCGTTGTTGTTCGGCGTGTAGTATGAGTCAATGGTGCGTCCAATACGGAGGAGCGGACGAGGAGGATGTTTCTGATGAAGGGGACTCTTTTGGTGGAAATGAGAAATTCAGTGCTATTGCAGGGAGAACGAGGGGAGGATGGGGAGGTCGAGTTGTGCAAGCTCTCAAGCCGTGCACCCAGCGCTGCAATAAAGAGTGCCTGCTTTCCAAACCTTCCGAATAAGTCTTAGAGAGTGAATTCTCCTGCCGCTTTCCGGTAACAGGATGGTGACAATCAGTTGGGCTGTATTAGGCAGGGCCGCTGTCAGGGGACTAGTGCCTGCCTTGAAGCGCCACTAATCGATGGTTAGCCGCCACTTCCCGTTTGGTTTGCAAACTGGCCACACTGGGGAGTTATGAGGGGAGTGAGTTTGAATACTTACCCCCTGTTCCTGCAGCTCTTTTATCAGCGGAGCGATTCCCTCCCTCTCTCTCCCCGTGGTAAGGGACAGCCTTTCACACTCACGAGTTTAATCGGGGGAAGCGTAGGGGCAGTCTGTAAAAAGCCTTATCAGGGTTGACGGAACCCCAAACTTCCACTGCCTCCCTGCCGAGTCCGTCCAGGACTTCCCCTTCACTAAATCCGATCCCAGAGTATTGGTGGGGAGCACTGCCAACACCATAGTGGTCTCGGTGGGGGTGGTGTCTGCCAGCAACCAGCACTTTACTCGGGCTGTAGGTTGGGGTTTGCCATATCCAAATACATCGGTAACCCATATCTGTTATGAATCAGGGACGATCCCACTCCGGCCTGCGGTATCGGCATTTAAAGCAGAGATTTGGGCCCCTGTGCCTAGCAGAAAAGTGAGCGGAGTCTTCAAAGAGCCAAGGAGAAAGGCACAGAGCGGTTCTGGAGGAACAGCTTTTAATTGACAAAACACAAAAGGAAAGGTCCCATCAAAGCTACTCTAACCCCCCTCCCTCCCTCCCTCCCCCCCCTCCCTCCTTCCCCCCTCCCTCCCCCCCCCCAAATACACCACCCCTCCTCCCCCATCCCCCACTCCCCCCACCTCCACCTCATCCCTGCTCGGGCTCTACTTCCCCCCCTGCCACCCGCGTGCTGCCTGCCAGAGCCCTGCGCTTGCTGTCTGGCTTTGGCAAGGCGCTCTGCCCCCGCTTCTTCCCCCGCTTCTCGCAGGCGGCAGCCTGGGACGGTGGCAGGGCCATCCCCGCAGCCCCCCATGGCTCCTGGGGCTGCATCCCGATGGTGTAGAACTCTCCCAGGATGAGCATGGCGTCGGTGGTCTCAGGGATGCTGTAGTCGGGGGTGAGCAGCTCCTTGGGCAGGGTGAGCAGCTCCTTGGGCAGGGAGAGCGAGGCAAAGTCACAGTGGGGGGTGTTTGTGCCGGTGCCACCAAGCTCCCCAGGCACAGGGCTGCTGCCCAAACCATCCTGACTGACCCCCCCCTGCATCCAGGGAGACACCAAAGAGCCTTCGGGCCTCTTTGAGAAGCTCCTCCTCAGAGACTGCAAAGTCTCCATCCGGGTCCCCAGGGGCTTGGTTGTGGGGGCCAGCAGAGGGGCTGGGGGGGGGGGGGCGGTCACGGCCCAGGGGGGATGTTGGTTCACCTGGCTTCTAGGAGGTGAACCGGGAGAGATGGCCCCAAGCATTGGGGAAATTCTCTGGGACTTGGATTTCCTGGGCACGCATGAGCCAGGCGAGAGCAGGGACGCTTGCCTGGGCTTGCTGAAGCCCTGTGCCAAAAGTGCCCTGGGGACAGGGCTGATGGGGATGCTGGGCGTGCGCGGGGGCCGGGGATGGCGAAGGCGCCGGGGTGGCAGAGCAGCCGGGGTGCCGTACCTGGTGGTGGTAGTGCCTGGGGGCCCTGGGGTGCCACGTGCAGTGAGGGTGCCCAGGCTGCGGGGAAGGGCTGCTGCTGGCGGGGCAGTGGGCACAGGTTGGCTGAGCCTGGAAGAGAGACAGGAGCGATGGCCGGCGGTCACCTCCGCTCTTGCCCCCAAGAGCGTCCCCGGGCTGCAGGGGTCGGGGTGGGTGCCTACCTTGGGGGTAGAAGGTTTGGGGAAGGAGAAAAATCTGCGGGAGCCGGGGTGCCGGGGGGTCCCGGGGGCTGCGCGGTGGGAGCTGCAGTGGTGGCGGCGCCGTGCTGCGTTCTGGCTGTTGGCTGCTAAGGACTCTCTGGCGTCTCCCAGGAAGGAATGTGGGGTCTCCGCGTGTTCCGCCCCGCCCCAACAGCGTACAGCCCAACAGCTACTCTGGACGAGTAGCCCTTGTCCTAATGGCAGATTTCGGCTTCCCAGACATCAGCTTGTTGTCCAAACAGCGGATTCGTTACGCCGTGTACACTAAGCCACTTCTCACACACGTAGGAGACATATTGCTTTTTATTCAGGCCTGGGTGCTGGGTGGATTTCCACAAATCAAGCACACCTGATGCCCGTTCCCTGTCATATTTATACACAAACCTTCCAAATGAGGAGACTCCCAATTACAACGATTGGTTCAGATTTCTTCTGCTAGGATGCAAACTAGAAGGCATGCTCGGTTCTTTTCTCGGCCTTTATCTTTGGGTAGGTGGTATAATTTGGGTAGGGGGCTCGTGGGTGGGTGGTTGCGGAGACCCTGGCCCAAATTACCTTTCCCCTCGTTTCTCAATACTTCTGGCACTCCCAAATGGTTCTTCAGGGTCCGTTGATCAGACTAACGATGTATGGGTTGTGCTTCTACCTCTTGACAAGCACGTCTTCCTTGACACCTTGTCTGGGTAAATAGGAACTGACAGAATGGTAGCACTGGACAATGGCCATCCTCAGGAGTCCCTAGCCGCTATTTACAAAACTCTCTGTGACATCCTGAACTGTGAAAAACTATCTGGAACATTCTTAACGGTGGAACTATGAAAAACAATTTGTAACTTTTTAGCTGCAGATTCAGGATTAACTTTCAACCTCAGTGAAGGATATCCTGGTCCGACTCAAAGCACGTGATGAAACTGTGAAAAACTCAAGGTGTGGAAGGATTATTTCCTGTATTAAATTGTCTTACAAGCAGCGCGCTCTGTTGCCCTGTGGATAGTATCATGTCATCACCGGCACGCCTGGTAATTTTCCGTTTCTTTCCTAGTACAAGGATGCATTGATGAAGGCAAATCCAGGGGTACGGGTGGTGCCCCACAACGAAGCAACCTGTGGAACCCCAGACATCGCCTGTTACAAAGAGGAAAAAGCAGGCTCTGCAAAAGAGTTCCCAAGCCTGAGGAAAGGGGCCAAAAGTGAAGCAATGCCACAGCATACCTTTGGGATGGCAGGTGAGATTTCCATCCCTGTTCCTCAAAGGGAACAGCCTCGTTTTGTTTGAGGATGCGGTGTTGGAATCAAAGCGCAAGGCCAGTTTTCTTTACTGCAGACTGCGCTGTAGTGCAAATAGCTTTGGTGTCCCACATGGAGTTGCCAGGTGTGGTGGGTTGACCCTGGCTGGGGGCCAGGTGCCCACCAGAGCCGCTCTATCATGTCCCTTGTTCACCAGACAGGGGAGAGAGAAAAAGTATAGCAAAAAGCTTCTGGGGCGAGATAAGGACAGGGAGAGATCACTCACTAATTATCGTCACGAGCAAAACAGACTGAACTTAGAGAGGAAATTCATCTAACTTCTTACTAAGCGAAACAGAGGAGAGGAATGAGAAATAAAGTCAAATCTGAAAACACCTGCCCCCACCCCTCCCATCTTCCCAGGCTCAACTTCACTCCCGGCTTCAACCTCCGCCCCCCCTCAGCGGCACAGGGGGACGGGGAATGGGGGTTCCGGTCAGGTAACAATAAGGTAACTATGTGATGGAAATGTGATTTTGTAATGGTTTTGTAACCTAAGTGTATAAATATATAAGGGATTAAAGGCTAGGTGTGCATGTTAGGAGAAGAGATCCCCCATGCACCCAGCGCTGAATAAACCAATGTTGGCTTTCTAAACTGCATTTCTGTTTGGAAAGTTGTTATTGCCCTTTGAGCGGTAACAAGGGGGACCGGCGTGAGTGAGGTGAGAGGTTCTGGGAGTGGAGAAATAAGCAGGGCTCCTAAGCTTCCTTTCATGGTTCTTGGCAGTTTGTCTCTCTTTTTTTTTTCCCTTTTAGAGGGCAACCACTGAGAAAAGCAACAGTCTGTGGAAACACAGCATTTTGAAGAAAAGTATATGGTGGGAGTTAAAACTAAATCTTAACTAAAACATGCAGATAGCTATTAGAGAGGTCTGTGTGGATACCAGAGCTCCTGCGAAGGAGCTCAAATACCCAACCAGCATGTTTCCAGCCAGCTGAGACCTCTGGCCACCGGTGGCCTGGGAGAGGGAGGGAGGGAGGGAGGGAGGGAGGGAGGGAGGGAGAAGTGATTTTTCTTACCAGCTGGGGAAAAAAGGCAGTGAAGCCTATGGATGGAGACGGACTGCAGGGTCAGATGCCAAAGCAGCCTTCCTAGGGCTGCTGGTCAGAGCCCTGACAAGCCCCGGTACCCTGGGAGGCAGCAGCCAGCCCTGCAGCCTGCTAGCGAAACACTTCAGCTCCAACACGGCTCCTCCTTCTGTGCTTTTCAAGAGCTCTGCAGCCCCCCAGCCCCAGCCCGCTGCGCTGGTGGGCCGGGGAGCTGGAGGCATTTTCCCAGCGCTCTGATCTAACAGCACCAGTGGGACTGTTTCCAGCACGCTGCCACTGGAGGGCGTGTCGGCCTCCCTCCCTATCTCCCACCACCCTGGCCTGATAAAGGAGGGGCTGGTGGCAGCCGGGGGAAGCGCCCAGAGCAGGGGATGGAGCTGGGGACTGGCCAAACACCAAGGTGGCAGGGCTGGGGTGCTTCTCCCGTGAGCCCCTCCCTGTCAATGAGGATGTTGATACCTGTGACTATGGAAATCTTAAGATCAATTCAAGCAATTAGAGCCATTGCTCAATCGCTGTAACCAAACAAAAGGGAAACCATTGTCACTTAGGAAACAATTAGTTGTAAGCTAAGGAGCTCTGGAACAATCTCATTTTAAAGAGCTGGGCCTTGGAAGAACAGATGTGCAAAAAAAGAGAAGAGAGTTACAAGGTGATCCCAAAACGGGCCTTGAGGGATAAGGTATATGTGATACCAGGAGTGAGTCTGAAGACCCCCCGGGGGTGTCAACAAACATGGGGGAAAGACCTTAGCATATGCTAACGAGTTCCCAAGGAAGATCCCTGCCTGTGATAAGCACTACTGGGAAAGATACTGAATATGTCTATGAACATAGTAGAAATACTTGCTAGTTTTGTCTTTTGGGTGTGCACCTTAGGTGGAGTTATCCCCCGTGCACCCAGCGCTGCAATAAAGAATGCCTGCTTTCTAAAACTTCCAAATAAGCCTTAGAGAGTGAACTATTTTGCCGCTTTCTGGTAACAGATTTTGGCACCGCAGATGGGACACTGCTCTGGAACATGGGCGGATCCGAGGGATCGCAGGACCTCCAGCCGTCACCGAGGGATTCTCGGGGACAACCTGCGATTCCGGGACCAAAGAGTTCTGAGCAAGGACCATCAACAAGGCAAAGGCATTCTTTCAGTATTATTTTCTGTTGCCTGTCCGTGGGTCGTAGCGAAAGCTGCGCAGGGTTGGGCCGTATCGCTGGGGCAAAGGGAAAGTACCCTTTGATTGAAACTGAAGGGTGAGTCTCCTTCCCGAAAGGGAAGCTCAGAAGTTTGTCTGTTGAACGTTGAATACGGCCGTGATCGTAATGGCGTGGTTTTGTGTTTGTTGCTGTAGTGTTTGTAAGTGTGTAGTATTGTTGTAAAAAGCTGGGGTGAAATTGTTTTAGTGCCCTGTTTTTAAACTGGGAACTGGAACTTCTAAAAGGGAATTGATGGGAAAGAAATGTCCTCTTGGGTGCATTTTATTAAATTGGAAGCAAATAGCAGGACCCCCAGGAGGAGTGGCAAAGAGAGAGGATCTAATCAACTATTGTAATCAGTGGTGGCCATTGTAGGGACTGAAGGAGGGAGAAAAGTGGCTGGTTAATGGGACTTTTAGGATACTCTGTTCCAGTTGTTGTTATTCTTAAGAGGGGAAGGAAAATGGGATGAAGTTCCCCATGTTGATTTATTCTCTGCTTTACGAGATCATCCTGAATGGAGCAGGGAATGTAAATGAATAGGGAGAGATCCTTTGGTTCTGACCTGGGCAAAAGATAACCAGAAACTCTGTAAGCGTTGTTGTTCGGCGTGTAGTATGAGTCAATGGTGCGTCCAATACGGAGGAGCGGACGAGGAGGATGTTTCTGATGAAGGGGACTCTTTTGGTGGAAATGAGAAATTCAGTGCTATTGCAGGGAGAACGAGGGGAGGATGGGGAGGTCGAGTTGTGCAAGCTCTCAAGCCGTGCACCCAGCGCTGCAATAAAGAGTGCCTGCTTTCCAAACCTTCCGAATAAGTCTTAGAGAGTGAATTCTCCTGCCGCTTTCCGGTAACAGGATGGTGACAATCAGTTGGGCTGTATTAGGCAGGGCCGCTGTCAGGGGACTAGTGCCTGCCTTGAAGCGCCACTAATCGATGGTTAGCCGCCACTTCCCGTTTGGTTTGCAAACTGGCCACACTGGGGAGTTATGAGGGGAGTGAGTTTGAATACTTACCCCCTGTTCCTGCAGCTCTTTTATCAGCGGAGCGATTCCCTCCCTCTCTCTCCCCGTGGTAAGGGACAGCCTTTCACACTCACGAGTTTAATCGGGGGAAGCGTAGGGGCAGTCTGTAAAAAGCCTTATCAGGGTTGACGGAACCCCAAACTTCCACTGCCTCCCTGCCGAGTCCGTCCAGGACTTCCCCTTCACTAAATCCGATCCCAGAGTATTGGTGGGGAGCACTGCCAACACCATAGTGGTCTCGGTGGGGGTGGTGTCTGCCAGCAACTAGCACTTTACTCGGGCTGTAGGTTGGGGTTTGCCATATCCAAATACATCGGTAACCCATATCTGTTATGAATCAGGGACGATCCCACTCCGGCCTGCGGTATCGGCATTTAAAGCAGAGATTTGGGCCCCTGTGCCTAGCAGAAAAGTGAGCGGAGTCTTCAAAGAGCCAAGGAGAAAGGCACAGAGCGGTTCTGGAGGAACAGCTTTTAATTGACAAAACACAAAAGGAAAGGTCCCATCAAAGCTACTCTAACCCCCCTCCCTCCCTCCCTCCCCCCCCCTCCCTCCTTCCCCCCTCCCTCCCCCCCCCCAAATACACCACCCCTCCTCCCCCATCCCCCACTCCCCCCACCTCCACCTCATCCCTGCTCGGGCTCTACTTCCCCCCCTGCCACCCGCGTGCTGCCTGCCAGAGCCCTGCGCTTGCTGTCTGGCTTTGGCAAGGCGCTCTGCCCCCGCTTCTTCCCCCGCTTCTCGCAGGCGGCAGCCTGGGACGGTGGCAGGGCCATCCCCGCAGCCCCCCATGGCTCCTGGGGCTGCATCCCGATGGTGTAGAACTCTCCCAGGATGAGCATGGCGTCGGTGGTCTCAGGGATGCTGTAGTCGGGGGTGAGCAGCTCCTTGGGCAGGGTGAGCAGCTCCTTGGGCAGGGAGAGCGAGGCAAAGTCACAGTGGGGGGTGTTTGTGCCGGTGCCACCAAGCTCCCCAGGCACAGGGCTGCTGCCCAAACCATCCTGACTGACCCCCCCCCTGCATCCAGGGAGACACCAAAGAGCCTTCGGGCCTCTTTGAGAAGCTCCTCCTCAGAGACTGCAAAGTCTCCATCCGGGTCCCCAGGGGCTTGGTTGTGGGGGCCAGCAGAGGGGCTGGGGGGGGGGGGGCGGTCACGGCCCAGGGGGGATGTTGGTTCACCTGGCTTCTAGGAGGTGAAGCGGGAGAGATGGCCCCAAGCATTGGGGAAATTCTCTGGGACTTGGATTTCCTGGGCACGCATGAGCCAGGCGAGAGCAGGGACGCTTGCCTGGGCTTGCTGAAGCCCTGTGCCAAAAGTGCCCTGGGGACAGGGCTGATGGGGATGCTGGGCGTGCGCGGGGGCCGGGGATGGCGAAGGCGCCGGGGTGGCAGAGCAGCCGGGGTGCCGTACCTGGTGGTGGTAGTGCCTGGGGGCCCTGGGGTGCCACGTGCAGTGAGGGTGCCCAGGCTGCGGGGAAGGGCTGCTGCTGGCGGGGCAGTGGGCACAGGTTGGCTGAGCCTGGAAGAGAGACAGGAGCGATGGCCGGCGGTCACCTCCGCTCTTGCCCCCAAGAGCGTCCCCGGGCTGCAGGGGTCGGGGTGGGTGCCTACCTTGGGGGTAGAAGGTTTGGGGAAGGAGAAAAATCTGCGGGAGCCGGGGTGCCGGGGGGTCCCGGGGGCTGCGCGGTGGGAGCTGCAGTGGTGGCGGCGCCGTGCTGCGTTCTGGCTGTTGGCTGCTAAGGACTCTCTGGCGTCTCCCAGGAAGGAATGTGGGGTCTCCGCGTGTTCCGCCCCGCCCCAACAGCGTACAGCCCAACAGCTACTCTGGACGAGTAGCCCTTGTCCTAATGGCAGATTTCGGCTTCCCAGACATCAGCTTGTTGTCCAAACAGCGGATTCGTTACGCCGTGTACACTAAGCCACTTCTCACACACGTAGGAGACATATTGCTTTTTATTCAGGCCTGGGTGCTGGGTGGATTTCCACAAATCAAGCACACCTGATGCCCGTTCCCTGTCATATTTATACACAAACCTTCCAAATGAGGAGACTCCCAATTACAACGATTGGTTCAGATTTCTTCTGCTAGGATGCAAACTAGAAGGCATGCTCGGTTCTTTTCTCGGCCTTTATCTTTGGGTAGGTGGTATAATTTGGGTAGGGGGCTCGTGGGTGGGTGGTTGCGGAGACCCTGGCCCAAATTACCTTTCCCCTCGTTTCTCAATACTTCTGGCACTCCCAAATGGTTCTTCAGGGTCCGTTGATCAGACTAACGATGTATGGGTTGTGCTTCTACCTCTTGACAAGCACGTCTTCCTTGACACCTTGTCTGGGTAAATAGGAACTGACAGAATGGTAGCACTGGACAATGGCCATCCTCAGGAGTCCCTAGCCGCTATTTACAAAACTCTCTGTGACATCCTGAACTGTGAAAAACTATCTGGAACATTCTTAACGGTGGAACTATGAAAAACAATTTGTAACTTTTTAGCTGCAGATTCAGGATTAACTTTCAACCTCAGTGAAGGATATCCTGGTCCGACTCAAAGCACGTGATGAAACTGTGAAAAACTCAAGGTGTGGAAGGATTATTTCCTGTATTAAATTGTCTTACAAGCAGCGCGCTCTGTTGCCCTGTGGATAGTATCATGTCATCACCGGCACGCCTGGTAATTTTCCGTTTCTTTCCTAGTACAAGGATGCATTGATGAAGGCAAATCCAGGGGTACGGGTGGTGCCCCACAACGAAGCAACCTGTGGAACCCCAGACATCGCCTGTTACAAAGAGGAAAAAGCAGGCTCTGCAAAAGAGTTCCCAAGCCTGAGGAAAGGGGCCAAAAGTGAAGCAATGCCACAGCATACCTTTGGGATGGCAGGTGAGATTTCCATCCCTGTTCCTCAAAGGGAACAGCCTCGTTTTGTTTGAGGATGCGGTGTTGGAATCAAAGCGCAAGGCCAGTTTTCTTTACTGCAGACTGCGCTGTAGTGCAAATAGCTTTGGTGTCCCACATGGAGTTGCCAGGTGTGGTGGGTTGACCCTGGCTGGGGGCCAGGTGCCCACCAGAGCCGCTCTATCATGTCCCTTGTTCACCAGACAGGGGAGAGAGAAAAAGTATAGCAAAAAGCTTCTGGGGCGAGATAAGGACAGGGAGAGATCACTCACTAATTATCGTCACGAGCAAAACAGACTGAACTTAGAGAGGAAATTCATCTAACTTCTTACTAAGCGAAACAGAGGAGAGGAATGAGAAATAAAGTCAAATCTGAAAACACCTGCCCCCACCCCTCCCATCTTCCCAGGCTCAACTTCACTCCCGGCTTCAACCTCCGCCCCCCCTCAGCGGCACAGGGGGACGGGGAATGGGGGTTCCGGTCAGGTAACAATAAGGTAACTATGTGATGGAAATGTGATTTTGTAATGGTTTTGTAACCTAAGTGTATAAATATATAAGGGATTAAAGGCTAGGTGTGCATGTTAGGAGAAGAGATCCCCCATGCACCCAGCGCTGAATAAACCAATGTTGGCTTTCTAAACTGCATTTCTGTTTGGAAAGTTGTTATTGCCCTTTGAGCGGTAACAAGGGGGACCGGCGTGAGTGAGGTGAGAGGTTCTGGGAGTGGAGAAATAAGCAGGGCTCCTAAGCTTCCTTTCATGGTTCTTGGCAGTTTGTCTCTCTTTTTTTTTTCCCTTTTAGAGGGCAACCACTGAGAAAAGCAACAGTCTGTGGAAACACAGCATTTTGAAGAAAAGTATATGGTGGGAGTTAAAACTAAATCTTAACTAAAACATGCAGATAGCTATTAGAGAGGTCTGTGTGGATACCAGAGCTCCTGCGAAGGAGCTCAAATACCCAACCAGCATGTTTCCAGCCAGCTGAGACCTCTGGCCACCGGTGGCCTGGGAGAGGGAGGGAGGGAGGGAGGGAGAAGTGATTTTTCTTACCAGCTGGGGAAAAAAGGCAGTGAAGCCTATGGATGGAGACGGACTGCAGGGTCAGATGCCAAAGCAGCCTTCCTAGGGCTGCTGGTCAGAGCCCTGACAAGCCCCGGTACCCTGGGAGGCAGCAGCCAGCCCTGCAGCCTGCTAGCGAAACACTTCAGCTCCAACACGGCTCCTCCTTCTGTGCTTTTCAAGAGCTCTGCAGCCCCCCAGCCCCAGCCCGCTGCGCTGGTGGGCCGGGGAGCTGGAGGCATTTTCCCAGCGCTCTGATCTAACAGCACCAGTGGGACTGTTTCCAGCACGCTGCCACTGGAGGGCGTGTCGGCCTCCCTCCCTATCTCCCACCACCCTGGCCTGATAAAGGAGGGGCTGGTGGCAGCCGGGGGAAGCGCCCAGAGCAGGGGATGGAGCTGGGGACTGGCCAAACACCAAGGTGGCAGGGCTGGGGTGCTTCTCCCGTGAGCCCCTCCCTGTCAATGAGGATGTTGATACCTGTGACTATGGAAATCTTAAGATCAATTCAAGCAATTAGAGCCATTGCTCAATCGCTGTAACCAAACAAAAGGGAAACCATTGTCACTTAGGAAACAATTAGTTGTAAGCTAAGGAGCTCTGGAACAATCTCATTTTAAAGAGCTGGGCCTTGGAAGAACAGATGTGCAAAAAAAGAGAAGAGAGTTACAAGGTGATCCCAAAACGGGCCTTGAGGGATAAGGTATATGTGATACCAGGAGTGAGTCTGAAGACCCCCCGGGGGTGTCAACAAACATGGGGGAAAGACCTTAGCATATGCTAACGAGTTCCCAAGGAAGATCCCTGCCTGTGATAAGCACTACTGGGAAAGATACTGAATATGTCTATGAACATAGTAGAAATACTTGCTAGTTTTGTCTTTTGGGTGTGCACCTTAGGTGGAGTTATCCCCCGTGCACCCAGCGCTGCAATAAAGAATGCCTGCTTTCTAAAACTTCCAAATAAGCCTTAGAGAGTGAACTATTTTGCCGCTTTCTGGTAACAGATTTTGGCACCGCAGATGGGACACTGCTCTGGAACATGGGCGGATCCGAGGGATCGCAGGACCTCCAGCCGTCACCGAGGGATTCTCGGGGACAACCTGCGATTCCGGGACCAAAGAGTTCTGAGCAAGGACCATCAACAAGGCAAAGGCATTCTTTCAGTATTATTTTCTGTTGCCTGTCCGTGGGTCGTAGCGAAAGCTGCGCAGGGTTGGGCCGTATCGCTGGGGCAAAGGGAAAGTACCCTTTGATTGAAACTGAAGGGTGAGTCTCCTTCCCGAAAGGGAAGCTCAGAAGTTTGTCTGTTGAACGTTGAATACGGCCGTGATCGTAATGGCGTGGTTTTGTGTTTGTTGCTGTAGTGTTTGTAAGTGTGTAGTATTGTTGTAAAAAGCTGGGGTGAAATTGTTTTAGTGCCCTGTTTTTAAACTGGGAACTGGAACTTCTAAAAGGGAATTGATGGGAAAGAAATGTCCTCTTGGGTGCATTTTATTAAATTGGAAGCAAATAGCAGGACCCCCAGGAGGAGTGGCAAAGAGAGAGGATCTAATCAACTATTGTAATCAGTGGTGGCCATTGTAGGGACTGAAGGAGGGAGAAAAGTGGCTGGTTAATGGGACTTTTAGGATACTCTGTTCCAGTTGTTGTTATTCTTAAGAGGGGAAGGAAAATGGGATGAAGTTCCCCATGTTGATTTATTCTCTGCTTTACGAGATCATCCTGAATGGAGCAGGGATGTAAATGAATAGGGAGAGATCCTTTGGTTCTGACCTGGGCAAAAGATAACCAGAAACTCTGTAAGCGTTGTTGTTCGGCGTGTAGTATGAGTCAATGGTGCGTCCAATACGGAGGAGCGGACGAGGAGGATGTTTCTGATGAAGGGGACTCTTTTGGTGGAAATGAGAAATTCAGTGCTATTGCAGGGAGAACGAGGGGAGGATGGGGAGGTCGAGTTGTGCAAGCTCTCAAGCCGTGCACCCAGCGCTGCAATAAAGAGTGCCTGCTTTCCAAACCTTCCGAATAAGTCTTAGAGAGTGAATTCTCCTGCCGCTTTCCGGTAACAGGATGGTGACAATCAGTTGGGCTGTATTAGGCAGGGCCGCTGTCAGGGGACTAGTGCCTGCCTTGAAGCGCCACTAATCGATGGTTAGCCGCCACTTCCCGTTTGGTTTGCAAACTGGCCACACTGGGGAGTTATGAGGGGAGTGAGTTTGAATACTTACCCCCTGTTCCTGCAGCTCTTTTATCAGCGGAGCGATTCCCTCCCTCTCTCTCCCCGTGGTAAGGGACAGCCTTTCACACTCACGAGTTTAATCGGGGGAAGCGTAGGGGCAGTCTGTAAAAAGCCTTATCAGGGTTGACGGAACCCCAAACTTCCACTGCCTCCCTGCCGAGTCCGTCCAGGACTTCCCCTTCACTAAATCCGATCCCAGAGTATTGGTGGGGAGCACTGCCAACACCATAGTGGTCTCGGTGGGGGTGGTGTCTGCCAGCAACCAGCACTTTACTCGGGCTGTAGGTTGGGGTTTGCCATATCCAAATACATCGGTAACCCATATCTGTTATGAATCAGGGACGATCCCACTCCGGCCTGCGGTATCGGCATTTAAAGCAGAGATTTGGGCCCCTGTGCCTAGCAGAAAAGTGAGCGGAGTCTTCAAAGAGCCAAGGAGAAAGGCACAGAGCGGTTCTGGAGGAACAGCTTTTAATTGACAAAACACAAAAGGAAAGGTCCCATCAAAGCTACTCTAACCCCCCTCCCTCCCTCCCTCCCCCCCCTCCCTCCTTCCCCCCTCCCTCCCCCCCCCAAATACACCACCCCTCCTCCCCCATCCCCCACTCCCCCCACCTCCACCTCATCCCTGCTCGGGCTCTACTTCCCCCCCTGCCACCCGCGTGCTGCCTGCCAGAGCCCTGCGCTTGCTGTCTGGCTTTGGCAAGGCGCTCTGCCCCCGCTTCTTCCCCCGCTTCTCGCAGGCGGCAGCCTGGGACGGTGGCAGGGCCATCCCCGCAGCCCCCCACGGCTCCTGGGGCTGCATCCCGATGGTGTAGAACTCTCCCAGGATGAGCATGGCGTCGGTGGTCTCAGGGATGCTGTAGTCGGGGGTGAGCAGCTCCTTGGGCAGGGTGAGCAGCTCCTTGGGCAGGGAGAGCGA
>NW_026561486.1:0-58206 GCF_028858705.1 Grus americana
GGAGGTGACCATCGGCCATCGCTCCTGTCTCTCTTCCAGGCGCAGCCAACCTGTGCCCACTGCCCCGCCAGCAGCAGCCCTTCCCCGCCAGCCTGGGCACCCTCACTGCACGTGGCACCCCAGGGCCACCAGGCACTACCACCACCAGGTACGGCACCCCTGGCTGCTCTGCCACCCCGGCGCCTTCGCCATCCCCGGCCCCCGCGCATGCCCAGCATCCCCATCAGCCCTGTCCCCAGGGCAGTTTTGGCGCAGGGCTTCAGCAAGCCCAGGCAGCGTCCCTGCTCTCGCCTGGCTGATGCGTGCCCAGGAAATCCAAGTCCCAGAGCATTTCCCCAATGCTTGGGGCCATCTCTCCCGCTTCACCTCCTAGAAGCCAGTCTCCTCCCTGCTTTGCAAGCCTGTCCCACCAGCACAGCAGCTCACCCCGCGCGGAGCACCCCGGCCACAAGCTCCCCACGTGCCCAGCACAGAGCTGGGGGATGTCGGCCATCGGGGCCAGCTCGGTGGCTGTCCTTGGAGGGCCCCAACCCCCTGGCCCAGCACAGCTCCCTCTCACCCACACAGGTCTGCAGAGGGCTCCATGCGGCTGCTTCTTCGACCCCCGGGTCTTCCACATCGAGTGGACGGTCACCAGCCTGCCTCCCCCCGGCCAGCTCCACGCTCAGCCATGGCACCGCTTCTCTGCCGGGTGCTGCCCTGTGGGGGGGCCCCAGGGGCTGCAGGACCCTCCCGGCCTGGGCAGCCCCCTCTGACCCCGCAGGGACAGCCGCCACACGTCACACCCCAAAACTATCAGGGCAGAGCGGAGGCCCCAGACCCCCCAGCACTGCCGACGTCCATCCCTGGCTACCGGCACATCGAGGGGCAGCCTGCCCACATCAACAGCTCAGGCACGGCCACCCCTGCGGGGGCACACCCGGGCACCAACATCCCCCCAGGCCGTGACAACCCCCCAGCCCCTCTGCTGGCCCCCACAGCCAAGCCCCTGGGGACCTGGATGGAGACTTTGAAGTCTCTGAGGAGGAGCTTCTCCAAGAGGCCCTAAGGCTCTTTGGTTGCTCCCTGGAAACGGTGGGGGCCAGACAGGACAATCAAGGCAGTAGCTCCATGCCTGGGGACTCCTGCGGCACCCGTGCAGAGGGCACAGCGGTGGCCCCAACCCCCAGGTGTTGCCGATGTCTATCCCCGGCTACCAGCACATCGAGGGGCAGCCTGCCCAGACCGACATCTGCGGCACGGCCACTCCTGCGGGGGCACACCCGGACACCAACATCCCCCCGGGCAGCCATGACTCCCCCAGCCAAGCCCTGGAGGACCTGCCAGGAGACCTTGAGGTCTCCGATGAGGAGCTTCTCCAAGAGGCCCTAAGCCTCTTGGGTTGCTCCCTGGATGGGGTGGAGGCCAGCCAGGAGGATGCCGGCAGCAGCCCTATGCATGGGGACCATGGTGGCACAGGCGCAGAAGGGGACACGGTGGCCCTTGCCTCCCCCGTGCTGCCAACATCCAGCGCCGGCTACCAGCACGTCGAGGAGCAGCCTGCCCAGCTCCCTATCTACGGCACGGCCACCACTGCGGAGGCACACCTGGGCAGCAACAGCCCCCTGGGCAGCAACGACCCCTCCTGCCCTTCTGCTGCCTCCCAGAACCAAGTCCTTGGGGACCTGGCAGGCGACGTCACCGTGTCCGAGGAGGTGCCTCTCGAAGAGGCCCTAAGGCTCTTTGGTTGCTCCCTGGACACGGTGGGGGTCAGCCAGGATGCTTTCAGCAGCAGCAGCCCTGTGCCTGGGGAGCTTGGTGGCACCAGCACAGCCACCCCCACTGCCACTTTGCCTCGCTCTCCCTGCCCGAGGAGCTGCTCACCCCCGACTACAGCATCCCCGAGACCACCGACGCCATCCTGAGCCTGGGAGAGTTCTACACCATGGGGATGGAGCCCCAGGAGCCGTGGGGGGGCTGCGGGGATGGCCCTGCCACCGTCCCAGGCTGCCGCCTGCGAGAAGCGGGGGAAGAAGCGGGGGGCAGAGCGCCTTGCCAAAGCCGGCCAGCAAGCGCAGGGCTCTGGCAGGCAGCACGGGGGTGGCAGGGGGGGAAGTAGAGCCCGAGCAGGGATGAGGTGGAGGTGGGGGAGTGGGGGATGGGGGAGGAGGGGTGGTGTATTTGGGGGGGGGGGGGGGGGGAGGGAGGGAGGGGGGTTGGAGTAGCTTTGATGGGACCTGTTCTCTTGTGTTTTGTCAATTAAAAGCTGTTTCTCCAGAACCGCTCCGTGCCTGTGTGGGAGGGGGAGGGAGCACAGGGGGTCCAGGGAAAACGGCACCCAAGGCAGTAGCTCCATGCCTGGGGAATCCGGTGGCACTGGTGCAGAGGGCACAGCGGTGGCCCCAGCCCCCCTGCTGTTGCCGGCGTCCATCCCCGGCTACCAGCACGTCCATGGGCAGCCTGCACAGGCTAATATCTCCACGGCTGGTTGGAGGCTTTCCCAACTCGAAAGAACGACTCAAAAGCGGTGGTTAAAGCTCTGTTGAAAGACAGAATACCTAGGTACGGAGTTCCTGAAATAATTGACTCGGACAGAGGAGCACATTTCTCTGCCGCAATTTTAGTGCAACTTTATCATTCATGAAATATCAAGATGCAATTGCGCACACCTTATCACCCACAATCATCAGGGCAAGTAGAAAGGATGACTAGGACGATCAAAGCCAAATTAGTTAAAACCTGTAAACAAACTGGCTTGAAGTGGCCAGAAGCGCTAAATTTACTACTTTGGGACATTAGAAACACACCGAGGCAACCAGTGGGTGCATCTCCAGCAGAAGTTTTATTTGGGAGACTTTTAGCGGTACCTGGAACTTATATTCCAGTGAAAACGAGCCTTCTGGATGGAGACGAACAGGTAACTCAGTATTCGTTTTGCCTGCAAATTTTTTTTTTTTTTTAATGCAATTGCAAAATCATGCTTATTGGTATCAAGGGATCGTATGTATAACAGTGATTTTTCCATGTTGTATACCCTGTCTTTCTAGTATAATAGTAAAATTGCAAGGAGCTTGGAGATATAAATAATTGCAGGGATGCCAAAAAAAACAAAAGGAGGGAACTGTAGAAAATATAGAAGCTTAGCTATAAGAAAACTTATGCTAACCAGAAAGCTACTCAAGGCCTGGAAGGAAACTTCCAAAAAGGGGAAAATGTCATCGTGGGATAGAGGCCGTGAGACAGAAACTACACAATGATTAGCTTGGAATAATTAGTTTGTAATCAAGGTAACAGGTAATGAAGCTAACTGACCATGGCAATGTACAATGCTCCTACGTTCCACGTACAGTCCCTACCCAACCGGACAATAGGTTTGGAGATATTAATCTTATGAAGTAAGTTGTTACGGACAGGTGCATCCACGGCGAGGATACTGCGCGTGCCTGCAAGAAGAGGGTCATCCAGCAAACACGGCTGCGCGACCACTGACGACCACCAGAGACCCCTTGAGGGCCACCGACTCAAATCACTGAGCAGGCGTGACGGGGAGGAGACTACGTAAATGAATTCCAAGAAATGATTATCATAGGGCTGCCTTTTTTTGAGAAAAATGGTGAATATGTATGTTTTGATTCTATATAACCTGTGCGTTGGTAATCACCTGCGTGCACGTTGGGCGGAGCCGATTCCCCCGTGCATCCAGCGCTGCAAGAAAGCAAACCTAGGGCAACTCACGTCTGGTACATTTCTCATACCCTTTTACAGATGGCGACCCAGGTGGGACCCTAGGACGCAAGAGGAAGGAGCACCAGCTAATTCTCTGGACAAACCCGTGACCAACGCTCATTGCTGGCATAACAAAAATAGGTGCGTTCACCTAAGAGACTTGGACACGGGTGATTCCAGACAATACTGGGAGTACTCTTGTGTTTAAACTTGCTAAAGATTTGGTAAGAGGAAAAGAAATTTAAGAAATGGGAACTACACCCAGCGTTGAAAGGGGGACGCCCCTTGCTGAGGTTTTAGAAAATTGGAGTAAGGTTTATGGGGCACAGACTTTACAAAAGACAAGACTGATTGGGTTGTGTCAGGAGGAATGGCCGTTCCTAACTCGAACTCGAGGGGGAGGACCTATGGATATTGGGCCCCCCCCCCCCCAAAGGAACTTTTAAGCCCCATAAGTTAACATTTCTAAGGATCATTTTAGAAGATGCTGCAAGTCCAAGTATTGATTATTGGTATATTTGGTATGATTGGTCTTATCAAAGACGTAAGCCATCTAAACTACGGGTAAGCTCGCTTCCCTCTGCCCCTGAGGCCGAGGAAACTGACCTTCCCCAAGCAGGGATGTTTGCCATGAAACTGCATTGCATCCCAAATCCCAGAGCAGGACCAGGAGCTCCTCCTGATGGCCCTGCAGTGACTGCTGTGATGCGCCACAAACCTTGGAAACAAGGTGACTTGATCATGTGGCAAAGTAAAATGCCAAGATTAAGAGATGATGCAGATGGATGTGCACAAATGCTAGCTGGAATAGTCACTGAGTACACCCCTAACTGGAGTGACATGAAAACTTTGCTGAGAGAACTATTCCAGATGGATGAGGGAGAGAAAATTCTTCAAAAGGACTGAGAAATTGCTCAGAGAGGTCAAGGATTAAATCCCTGGCCCACTGAGGACCCCAACTGGAATTTAGCCACAACTGACGGAAAAAGACTGATGGAAAGGGCTCCCTTTCCTCCTTTCCCTAACCAATCTAATCCTAACCTTTTAGAGTGTTTTTCTTGGGGGAAGATAGGACATGTCCAGCGGGAGTGCCCACTCCGCCCAGGAAGTGCTGGACGAGGATCAAATCCACCGTATCCACCGTGCCCTCACTCACAACAGAAAAATAATAAGCTGAACTCCATGCTTGCCGAAGGACTGCGAAGATATCGAATGCAGGAGTGAAGGTAAACGAGTACGGACAAATCACTGCAAAGCTAAACGGACTTTTTGTTGAATTTTTAGTAGACACAGGAGCAACCTTGTCCCTTTGGAATGATGCACTCCCACAAACATGGATTTCTAAAGAAAAGGTACTTATAAGAGGGGTTGTTGGACAAGAAATAAAATCTATTTCGACCCCACTTCCAATGATCATTGCAGAAAAAATGGTATGGGGAAGATCTGTGGTACCTCCAAATTCACCTGTGTCTTTGCTAGGACGTGATCTTTTGCAGGAATTTGGTCGGCTTTTAAAATCCCAAAAGGACTTGAAGCACTTCCCCGGGAACCGTGGAGCAGCTCTGGTGATGAGATAGGATTATCGTTAGCCGCAGAACCGGTAATAATGAACACAAAAGGAGGGTCACCTCCATCAAGTAAACAGTACCCAATTGCAGATGAGGCTATTCCGAGTACTCAAAAACGGATTGCAGTTTTCTTAGAAAAAGGAATACTCAAGGAATGCCCAAGTCCATCTCATACTCCAATCTTGCCAGTAAGTAAACCTCGATTAGATAAGGATGGGGATCCGGAAGACAGATTTGTTCAAGATCTCCGCGCAGTAAATGAGCATGTAATTTCCCCACCCCCTCTTGTCCCTGACCCGAGTTTCATTCTTACCCAAACACCTGTATTGTATGGGCACAATATGTTACTGGTTTGGATTTAACAGGAGCAGGTTTTAGCATACCCATTGCTGAAGAAAGTCAATCGATTTTTGCTTTTACTTGGCAAGGGAAACAGTTGACTTGGACACACTTGCCACAAGGGTTCACTAGTTCACCAACTATTTTTTTCTCAAATTCTCAGAAACCAGCTAAGAGACTTAAAAATTCCTGGCGGTTCTGTCTTGATTCAGTATGTCGAGGATCTGTTACTAGCAAGCCATACGGCTGAAGATTGTACGCGGGATATTGAATATCTGTGCATCCACCTTGCAAACAAGGGTCACCGTGCATCTCTATCCAAACTGCAACTCTGTCAACACCAGGTAAAGAAGGATCTGGGGTTTATTCTTGAACCAGGGAGGGAGAGAAGTAGATCCAGAACGGGTAAGAGCTAGACAAGAAATTCCCAGACCAGTAACAAAGAAACAATTAAGGGGATTTTTAGGACAAGTGGGATTTTGTAGGCCGTGGATTCCTGGATTTAGTGACATAGCGAAACCTCTTAACGAGGCAACGAAAAATGAGGAGGTGGAACCAATAGCTTGGGGTCCTGAACGAGAAAAAGCCTTTTGTGCATTAAAGGGAGCATTAACGCGAGCTCCAGCTTTGGGGCTTCCAGACTATTCTAAGCCCTTTAAACTTTATTGCACTGTGTGTTGGATTTGCGTGGCAAGGTTTTGGTAGCGGGGGGGGGCTACAGGGGTGGCTTCTGTGAGAAGCTGCCAGAAGCTTCCCCTGTGTCTGATAGAGCCAATGCCAGCCGGCTCCAAGACGGACCCGCCGCTGGCCAAGGCCAAGCCAATCAGCGCCTCTGTGATAACATAGTTAAGAAGGAAAAAAAACAGTTAGAAAGGGAGCTTTTGCAGCCGGAGAGAGGAGGGAGGAGATGTAAGAAACTTTTCAGGCACCAAGGCCAGTGCAGAAGGAGGGGCAGGAGGTGCTCCAGGCACCGGAGCAGAGATCCCCCTGCAGCCCGTGGTGAAGACCATAGGGAAGCAGGCTGTCCCCCTGCAGCCCATGGAGGAAGGATGAGGGGGTGTAGAGATTCCACCTGCAGCCCATGGAAGACCCCACGCCAGAGCAGGTGGAGGCACCTGAAGGAGGCTGTGGACCGTGGGAAGCCCGCGCTGGAGCAAGCTCCTGGCAGGACCTGTGGACCCGTGGAGAGAGGAGCCCACGCCAGAGCAGGTTTGCTGGCAGGACTTGTGACCCCGTGGGGGACCCACGCTGGAGCAGTCTGCTCCTGAAGGTCTGCACCCCGTGGGAGAGACTCACGTTGGAGCAGTTGGTGAAGGACTGTCTCCCATGAGAGGGACTCCTCCATGCTGGAGCAGGGGAACGATGAGAGGAGTTAGAGTGGCTCTGGTGGGCACCTGGCCCCCAGCCAGGGTCCACCCACCGCACCTGGCAACTCCATGTGGGACACGAAAGGTATTTGCACTACAGCACAGTCTGCAGTAAAGAAAACTGGCCTTGCGCTTTGATTCCAACACCGCATCCTCAAACAAAACGAGGCTGTTCCCTTTGAGGAACAGGGATGGAAATCTCACCTGCCATCCCAAAGTTATGCTGTGGCATTGCTTCACTTTTGGCCCCTTTCCTCAGGCTTGGTAACTCTTTTGCAGAGCCTGCTTTTTCCTCTTTGTAACAGGGGATGTCTGGGGTTCCACAGGTTGCTTCGTTGTGGGGCACCACCTGCACCCCTAGATTTGCCTTCATCAATGCATCCTTGTACTAGGAAAGAAACGGAAAATTACCAGTCACGCCAGCGATGACATGATACCATCCACAGGGCAACAGAGCGCGCTGCTTATAAGACGATTTTATACAGTGAATAATCCTTCCATACCTTGATTCTTTCACAGTTTAATCGCGTGCTTTGAGTCGGACCATGATATCCTTCATCGAGGTTGAAAGTTAATCATGAATCTGCAGCTAAATAGTTACAAATAGTTTTTCATAGTTCCATAGTTAAGAATGCTACAGATAGTTTTTCACAGTTCAGGATGTCACAGAGAGTTTTGTAAATAGCGGCTAGGGACTCCTGAGGATGGCCGTTGTACAGTGCTACCATTATGTCAGTTCCTATTTACCCAGACAAGGTGTCAAGGAAGACGTGCTTGTCAAGAGGTAGAAGCATAACCCATACATCGTTAGTCTGATCAACAGACCCTGAAGAACCATTTGGGAGTGCCAGAAGTATTGAGAAACTAAGGGAAAGGTCATTTGGGCCAGGGTCTCCGCAACCACCGACCCACGAGCCCCCTACCCAAATTATACCACCTACCCAAAGATAAAGGCCGAGAAAAGAACCGAGCATGCCTTCTAGTTTGCATACTACCAAAAGAAATCTGAACCACTCGTTGTAACTGGGAGTCTCCTAATTTGGAAGGTTTGTGTATAAATATGACAGAGAACGGGCATCAGGTGTGCTTGATTTGTGGAAATCCACCCAGCACCCAGGCCTGAATAAAAAGCAGTATGTCTCCTATGTGTGTCAGAATCGGCTTATTGCACACCAGGCAACGAATCCGCTGTTCGGACAAGCAGCGGATGTCTGGGAAGTCGAAATCTGCATTCAGGACAAGGGCTGCTCGTCCAGAGATTTCTCCTCAGGGCCTATCAAATAACTCCGCAGTGCGGGCATCCCGGCTGGGCCATCGGTAGCAGACACCCACTGCAACAGCTGCTTTGTTTTCCATGCCCCTCAGCCTCACCCAGAGGCTCTCCACCACATCCTTGCTGACTGGAAGGGCTGTACCATCCAACCTCTCCCTTACACAGAGTGCGACCCCTCCACCTCGCCTGCCCTGCCTACCCCTCCTGAACAGCCTGCAGCCTCCATGCCAGCATTCCAGGCGTGGCACTCGTCCCACCAAGTCCCACAAATCCCAAGGAGATGCCAGCTCTGGGAACGCAGCAAGGCCCCCCCTGAACCCTTTCCCTCCCCAGGCAGGAGGGGCTGGGGAGGCTGTTGGGGCGGGGCGGAACACGCGGAGACCCCACATTCCTTCCTGGGAGACGCCAGAGAGTCCTTAGCAGCCAACAGCCAGAACGCAACATGGCACCGCCACCACTGCGGCTCCCACTGCGCGGCCCCCGGGGGCCCCCGGCACCCCGGCTCCCGCAGACTTTTCTCCTTCCCCAAACCTTCTACCCCCAAGGTACAGACCCACCCTGACCCCTGCACCCCAGGATGGTTCTTGGGGGCAAGAGCGGAGGTGACCGTCGGCCATCGCTCCTGTCTCTCTTCCAGGCGCAGCCAACCTGTGCCCACTGCCCCGCCAGCAGCAGCCCTTCCCCGCAGCCTGGGCACCCTCACTGCACGTGGCACCCCAGGGCCACCAGGCACTACCACCACCACGTACGGCACCCCTGGCTGCTCTGCCACCCCGGCGCCTTCGCCATCCCCGGCCCCCGCGCACGCCCAGCATCCCCATCAGCCCTGTCCCCAGGGCACTTTTGGCACAGGGCTTCAGCAAGCCCAGGCAAGCGTCCCTGCTCTCGCCTGGCTGATGCGTGCCCAGGAAATCCAAGTCCCAGAGCATTTCCCCAATGCTTGGGGCCATCTCTCCCGCTTCACCTCCTAGAAGCCAGTCTCCTCCCTGCTTTGCAAGCCTGTCCCACCAGCACAGCAGCTCACCCCGCGCGGAGCACCCCGGCCACAAGCTCCCCACGTGCCCAGCACAGAGCTGGGGGATGTCGGCCATCGGGGCCAGCTCGGTGGCTGTCCTTGGAGGGCCCCAACCCCCTGGCCCAGCACAGCTCCCTCTCACCCACACAGGTCTGCAGAGGGCTCCATGCGGCTGCTTCTTCGACCCCCGGGTCTTCCACATCGAGTGGACGGTCACCAGCCTGCCTCCCCCGGCCAGCTCCACGCTCAGCCATGGCACCGCTTCTCTGCCGGGTGCTGCCCTGTGGGGGGGCCCCAGGGGCTGCAGGACCCTCCCGGCCTGGGCAGCCCCTCTGACCCCGCAGGGACAGCCGCCACACATCGCACCCCAAAACTATCAGGGCAGAGCGGAGGCCCCAGACCCCCCAGCACTGCCGACGTCCATCCCTGGCTACCGGCACATCGAGGGGCAGCCTGCCCACATCAACAGCTCGGGCACGGCCACCCCTGCGGGGGCACACCCGGGCACCAACATCCCCCCGGGCCCTGACACCCCCCTCAGCCCCTCTGCTGGCCCCCACCACCAAGCCCCTGGGGACCCGGATGGAGACTTTGAAGTCTCTGAGGAGGAGCTTCTCCAAGAGGCCCTAAGGCTCTTTGGTGTCTCCCTGGACACGGTGGGGGCCGGCCAGGACAATCAAGGCAGTAGCTCCATGCCTGGGGAATCCGGTGGCACTGGCGCAGAGGGCACAGCGGTGGCCCCAGCCCCCCTGGTGTTGCCGATGTCTATCCCCAGCTACCAGCACATCGAGGGGCAGCCTGCCCAGACCAACATCTGCGGCACGGCCACTCCTGCGGGGGCACACCCGGACACCAACATCCCCCCGGGCAGCCATGACTCCCCCAGCCAAGCCCTGGAGGACCTGGCAGGAGACCTTGAGGTCTCCGATGAGGAGCTTCTCCAAGAGGCCCTAAGCCTCTTGGGTTGCTCCCTGGACGGGGTGGAGGCCAGCCACGAGGATGCCGGCAGCAGCCCTATGCATGGGGACCATGGTGGCACAGGTGCAGAAGGGGACACGGTGGCCCTTGCCTCCCCCGTGCTGCCAACATCCAGCGCCGGCTACCAGCACGTCGAGGAGCAGCCTGCCCAGCTCACTATCTACGGCACGGCCACCACTGCGGAGGCACACCTGGGCAGCAACAGCCCCCTGGGCAGCAACGACCCCTCCTGCCCTTCTGCTGCCTCCCAGAACCAAGTCCTTGGGGACCTGGCAGGCGACCTCACCGTGTCCGAGGAGGTGCCTCTCGAAGAGGCCCTAAGGCTCTTTGGTTGCTCCCTGGACACGGTGAGGGTCAGCCAGGATGCTTTCAGCAGCAGCAGCCCTGTGCCTGGGGAGCTTGGTGGCACCAGCACAGCCACCCCCCACTGCGACTTTGCCTCGCTCTCCCTGCCCGAGGAGCTGCTCACCCCCGACTACAGCGTCCCCGAGACCACCGACGCCATGCTGAGCCTGGGAGAGTTCTACACCATGGGGATGGAGCCCCAGGAGCCGTGGGGGGCTGCGGGGATGGCCCTGCCACCGTCCCAGGCTGCCGCCTGCGAGAAGCGGGGGAAGAAGCGGGGGCAGAGCGCCTTGCCAAAGCCGGCCAGCAAGCGCAGGGCTCTGGCAGGCAGCACGGGGGTGGCAGGGGGGGAAGTAGAGCCCGAGCAGGGATGAGGTGGAGGTGGGGGGAGTGGGGGATGGGGGAGGAGGGGTGGTGTATTTGGGGGGGGGGGGAGGGAGGGAGGGGGGGTTAGAGTAGCTTTGATGGGACCTTTTCTCTTGTGTTTTGTCAATTAAAAGCTGTTTCTCCAGAACCGCTCCGTGCCTGTGTGGGAGGGGGAGGGAGCACAGGGGGGTCCAGGGAAAACGGCACCCAAGGCAGTAGCTCCATGCCTGGGGAATCCGGTGGCACTGGTGCAGAGGGCACAGCGGTGGCCCCAGCCCCCCTGCTGTTGCCGGTGTCCATCCCCGGCTACCAGCACATCCATGGGCAGCCTGCACAGGCTAATATCTCCACGGCTGGTTGGAGGCTTTCCCAACTCGAAAGAACGACTCAAAAGCGGTGGTTAAAGCTCTGTTGAAAGACAGAATACCTAGGTACGGAGTTCCTGAAATAATTGACTCGGACAGAGGAGCACATTTCTCTGCCGCAATTTTAGTGCAACTTTATCATTCATGAAATATCAAGATGCAATTGCGCACACCTTATCACCCACAATCATCAGGGCAAGTAGAAAGGATGACTAGGACGATCAAAGCCAAATTAGTTAAAAACCTGTAAACAAACTGGCTTGAAGTGGCCAGAAGCGCTAAATTTACTACTTTGGGACATTAGAAACACACCGAGGCAACCAGTGGGTGCATCTCCAGCAGAAGTTTTATTTGGGAGACTTTTAGCGGTACCTGGAACTTATATTCCAGTGAAAACGAGCCTTCTGGATGGAGACGAACAGGTAACTCAGTATTCGTTGTGCCTGCAAATTTTTTTTTTTTTTAATGCAATTGCAAAATCATGCTTATTGGTATCAAGGGATCGTATGTATAACAGTGATTTTTCCATGTTGTATACCCTGTCTTTCTAGTATAATAGCAAAATTGCAAGGAGCTTGGAGATATAAATAATTGCAGGGATGCCAAAAAAAACAAAAGGAGGGAACTGTAGAAAATATAGAAGCTTAGCTATAAGAAAACTTATGCTAACCAGAAAGCTACTCAAGGCCTGGAAGGAAACTTCCAAAAAGGGGAAAATGTCATCGTGGGATAGAGGCCGTGAGACAGAAACTACACAATGATTAGCTTGGAATAATTAGTTTGTAATCAAGGTAACAGGTAATGAAGCTAACTGACCATGGCAATGTACAATGCTCCTACGTTCCACGTACAGTCCCTACCCAACTGGACACTAGGCCCGGGAATATTAATCTTATGAAGTAAGTTGTTACGGACAGGTGCATCCACGGCGAGGATACTGCGCGTGCCTGCAAGAAGAGGGTCATCCAGCAAACACGGCTGCGCGACCACTGACGACCACCAGAGACCCCTTGAGGGCCACCGACTCAAATCACTGAGCAGGCGTGACGGGGAGGAGACTACGTAAATGAATTCCAAGAAATGATTATCATAGGGCTGCCTTTTTTTGAGAAAAATGGTGAATATGTATGTTTTGAGTCTATATAACCTGTGCGTTGGTAATCACCTGCGTGCACGTTGGGTGGAGCTGATTCCCCCGTGCATGCAGCACTGCAGGAAAGCAAACCTAGGGCAACTCACGTCTGGTACATTTCTTTTACAGATGGAATCGCTCCCATGATAAAAGAGCTGCAGGAACAGGGGGTAATTATTCAAACTCACTCCCCTGATAACTCTCCAGTGTGGCCAGTTTGCAAACCAAATGGGAAGTGGCGGCTAACGATCGATTATTGGCCCTTAAACGCAGGCACTGGTCCCCTGATTGCGGCCGTGCCTAATACAGCCCAACTGATTGTCACCATACAGGAACAGTCCCACAACATTTTAGCCCCCACTGATGTAACAGATATGTTTTTCATGGTTCCTCTACAGGAAGGCGACCGAGATAGATTTGCATTCACACAGGAAGGTATACAATAGACCTTTACTCCTTTGCCACAAGGATATGGGCATTCGCCTACCTTGGCACATCACGCCATGGCCCCAGCATTATCAGAAATCATCCCCAAGGGGAGAGTTAAAACGTACCAATACATTGATGATATATTGCGGGGGGGGGGGTGGGGGGGGGGGTGGGGTGTCCGATGGCCCTGCAGTGGGACAAACCCAAAAGAAAAGAATTACTCACCTGGAAAGTTGAGAACTTCAGGTTCCGGCAGAAAAGGTACAACTTCCCTCCGCTGAGGTGAAGTGCTTAGGCAGCTGGTGGAAAGGAGGAGCCGTGTGTATTCCAACAAAACCTTGGCCACCTTACAACAGAGAGAAAGCCCAGAAAACAAAAAGGAGCTGCAACATACCCTAGGCTTGCTGGTATGCTGGAGGAAGCATCGTCCGGATTTCTCTGCCACAGCTCATCCCCTGTACGATCTAACGTGCAAAAGAGCTTCCTGGGATTGGACCCCTCTTCATGAGGAAGCCCCAAAATTGCTGGGTTTTGAAGCAGGGGCATAGCAAGCTTTGGGCCCAGCACACCCCACAGATCCGCACCAGATGGAACGGGGTTTTGCCCTTCCTGGGGCATCTCTACACGTGTGGCAGCGTGCAATGGAGGGTTTCACTCAGGCAGCTTCAAAGCTGCAGAAAAGCGATACTGGGTCTGGGAGAAAAGCCTCTTTGTGGTCAGTCTAGCCTTGCAGGAGGCTGAAAGAATGCTACGGCAACAATCCCTCACCCTAGGAGGGCCCTTTAATGCTCTGAGGCCTGTACTGGCAGCACCCCACCCCTGGGGGAGTCCCACCAGGAACCGGTTAGAAGTGCTATGCCCAGCTGGAGCCTTCCAGTCACACAGAGCAAGGGGGGGAGGGAGCGCCCAAGCTGCTCCAAAGCCAGGCAAAATCACCCACTCCCTCAGGTGAGGAAACCCCTCCTTCCTGCAGAAAGTGGACTCACCCGCCTCCCAACTGAAAATGAACCTAGTTCCACAAGTTGCAGAAAGAGGATCTCTTCCATTAATAGGTATCTGCACGTTTTAGTTAAGATTTAGTTTTAACTCCCACCATATACTTTTCTTCAAAATGCTGTGTTTCCACAGACTGTTTCTTTTCTCAGTGTTTGCCCTCTAAAAGGGAAAAAAAAAAAAAAAAGAGACAAACTGTCAATAACCAGGCCTTAGGAGCCCTGCTTATTTCTCCACTCCCAGCACCTCTCACCTCACTCATACCGGTCCCCCTTGTTACCGCTCAAAGGGCAATAACAACTTTCCAAACAGAAATGCAGTTTAGAAAGCCAACATTGGTTTATTCAGCGCTGGGTGCATGGGGGATCTCTCCTCCTAACATGCACACCTAGCCTTTAATCCCTTATACGTTTATACACTTAGGTTACAAAACCATTACAAAATTCCATTTGCATCACATAGTTACCTTATTGTGATGGGTAGAAAGTTTTCTCGCTTGGATTTAAAGCTATATGCTTAGAGAAATTCAAGGAGCATGCCCAGTGAGGGGTGCTCATACCTCAAAGGTGGGTAGCTTTTAGAATGGAGGTGTGTTTTGGTATTAGAATTAGATTATAATGAACAAAGTTCAATCAAAGGACATGGTTTTGACAGAAAATAAAATATTACTTGCACCCACTGCCAACTACAAGCTTTCTTCTATCATTCACTTCAGGTTGGGTGAATGGACATGATTAGCAGCCACAAATTGGTTAGCAACCTGTGTTGGGTTTGCATAGCAAGGTTTTGGTAGCCTGGGGGGGCGTGGGGGGCTACAGGGGTGGCTTCTGTGAGAAGGATGAGGGGGTGTAGAGATTCCACCTGCAGCCCATGGAGGACCCCACACCAGAGCAGGTGGAGGCACCTGAAGGAGGCTGTGGCCCCGTGGGAAGCCCACGCTGGAGCAAGCTCCTGGCAGGAGCTGTGGACCCGTGGAGAGAGGAGACCACGCCAGAGCAGGTTTGCTGGCAGGACTTGTGACCCCGTGGGGGACCCACGCTGGAGCAGTCTGCTCCTGAAGGTCTGTACCCCGTGGGAGAGACTCACGTTGGAGCAGTTGGTGAAGGACTGTCTCCCATGAGAGGGACTCCTCCATGCTGGAGCAGGGGAACGATGAGAGGAGTCCTCCCCCTGAGGAGGAAGAAGCGGCAGTAACAATGTGTGATGAACTGACCATAACCCCCATTCCCAGTCCCCCTGTGCTGCTGAGGGGGGGCAGAGGTTGAAGCCAGGAGTGAAGTTGACCCTGGGAAGATGGGAGGGGTGGGGGGAGGTGTTTTAAGATTTGATTGTATTTCTCATTCCTCTACTCTGTTTGCTTAGTAATAAGTTAGATGAATTTCCTCTCTAAGTTCAGTCTGTTTTGCTCGTGACAATAACTAGTGAGTGATCTCTCCCTGTCCTTATCTTGACCCAGAAGCTTTTTGTTATACTTTTTCTCCCCTGTCTGGTGACCAAGGGACATGATAGAGCAGCTCTGGTGGGCACCTGGCCCCCAGCCAGGGTCAACCCACCACAACCCTCCAAAATAGATGCAGAGTCCCCAGCATTTCACAAGGCCCTGCACACAGGGAGGACCCTCCCTCAATCCCAGGAGTTAGGCAAAGTCCATTCCCCTTACAAATGTCCTTCCATTCCCTCAGCTTGCCTCTTAGTTTCCTCAATTTCTTGCCTCACAGCGATGCTGCAGAGCTGGGCCCTGGCTCCCACACAGTCTCACTACCTCCCTCTTGGGTTTCCTGTACATGCATTTTACCAAAGCCTCGCGCTTCTCAGCTTGAACGGTTTAAAATGCATTACAAGAAAGCTATGGAGTATTTGGAGACAAACTCCCTATTTCATTTATTCTCCAAAATCTCCAACATGAGGTTCCCTGCTCGGGGAAAACCTTCTCCCAGGCTGGGAAACAACCCAGTGCGAGGTGTAAGTGCCCATCAGCCATGCCTGGGGGCTTCAAGCCAGGTCTGTCACACCAAACCCTGGGCAAAAAAACCCCAAAACACCACCACCAGCTGTTCCTGGTACGGTCCAGCCCCCATGAGATGAAGGGACAAGGTGCCACCAAGTGGGTGAGCCACCTCCAGGTGTGGGCAAGCTGCTGCCGAGTGCGATCGCACCCACGATGCCAGGCCCAGGTGTCCCGGAGTGGGGGAGACCGGAAGCAGGACCCGAGCATCCCCGGTGCCAGGGGTGGGGGGAGCCAGCCTTCCCAGGGCCAGGAGCCACTAGAGAGCAATAGCTGTATGTCCCACACCCACAGCAGCTGAAGGCCAGCCAGGGAGCAGCTGAGGGACCCCCAGGGATGCACAGGGACTGCTCAGGTGTCCACAGGGACACACCAGGGCATCTTTCCTGAAGATCAAAAAAAAAAAAAACCAACAAGTCTTTTTGAACTTTTCTGCTCAGTGGGTAAGGGAGACACACCTTTAGCATCCAGGACATCCCAGATGCTCCCAGACTATTGCAGCTCAGAGCCACCCCTCCAACACAAAGCAGAGAGACACAGCCCCAGGTGAGCTGCTTTTTATCCCCTGCTAATTAGGCTAATTTAGGGAAAACCTGTTCCTGCCCAAGATAGGCAGGTGTCAGCAGTTACTTTCCACCTGGCAAGAAATACTAGAGCCACTCTGGTGTGCCTCTGAGTTTTGTGGGGATGTATTTCCTCGCTCCCACAATGCTCCCATCACCTCTCCATTGGGCATTCCCTTTGCCCCAGGCCTGGAAACTGGTTGCTCCCCAGTATGACCCTTTGCTCTCTGTTACCCTGTGGGGAAGGGCCTGCTCTGCTGCTTCCCCTCCACCACACTGTTACTGGAAAGCGGCAAAAGAATTCACTCTCTAAGGCTTATTTGGAAGTTTTAGAAAGCAGGCATTCTTTATTGCAGCGCTGGGTGCACGGGGGATAACTCCACCTAAGGTGCACACCCAAAAGACAAAACTAGCAAGTACTTCTACTATGTTCATAGACATATTCAGTATCTTTCCCAGTAGTGCTTATCACAGGCAGGGATCTTCCTTGGGAACTCGTTAGCATATGCTAAGGTCTTTCCCCCATGTTTGTTGACACCTCGGGGGTCTTCAGACTCACTCCTGATATCACATATACCTTATCCCTCAAGGCCGGTTTTGGGATCACCTTGTAACTCTCTTATCTTTTTTTGCACATCTGTTCTTCCAAGGCCCAGCTCTTTAAAATGAGATTGTTCCAGAGCTCCTTATCTTGCAACTAATTGTTTCCTAAGTGACAATGGTTTCCCTTTTGCTTGGTTACATCGATTGAGCAATGGCTCTAATTGCTTGAATTGATCTTAAGATTTCCATAGTCACAGGTATCAACATCCTCATTGACAGGGAGGGGCTCACGGGAGAAGCACCCCAGCCCTGCCACCTTTGTGTTTGGCCAGTCCCCAGCTCCATCCCCTGCTCTGGGTGCTTCCCCCGGCTGCCACCAGCCCCTCGTTTATCAGGCTGGGGTGGTGGGAGATAGGGAGGGAGGCCAATAAGCCCTCCAGTGGCAGCGTGCTGGAAACAGTCCCACTGGTGCTGTTAGATCAGAGCACTGGGAAAATGCCTCCAGCTCCCCGGCCCACCAGCGCAGTGGGCTGGGGCTGGGGGGCTGCAGGGCTGTTGAAAAGCACAGAAGGAGGAGCCGTGTTGGAGCTCAAGTGTTTCGCTAGCAGGCTGCAGGGCTGGCTGCTGCCTCCCAGGGTACCGGGGCTTGTCAGGGGTCTGACCAGCAGCCCTAGGAAGGCTGCTTTGGCATCTGACCCTGCAGTCCATCTCCATCCATAGGCTTCACTGCTTTTTCCCCAGCTGGTAAGAAAACTCACTTCTCCCTCCCTCCCTCTCCCAGGCCGCCAGTGGCCAGAGGTCTCAGCTGGCTGGAAACATGCTGGTTGGGTGTTTGAGCTCCTTCGCAGGAGCTCTGGTATCCACACAGACCTCTCTTTGCATGTACCTGGAGGACCAGCACGTGTGAAAGGCTGTGGGCCTCCTTTCATAATGATCTCTACCCATTGTAAACTCTTTTTTCACCAGTAAAAACAACCAATCGCAATAAGGTTTAGCAGATTGCACCCTGCTTACTACAAGTTATTGTGGAGCGGAGAACGCAAACCCTTCAAGCCACTTGTCATCGAGGAAAAGGGACTCTTGCCTTGCAGCAGCTCCTCTGCATGGGCTCAGCCCAAGCTGAGACCCTGTCACCCACCTCTCACCTGGCACTAACTTTATCTAGATTCAGGTTTGGAAATGCTGATGCTTGTCAGGGTTCCTATTCTTGGCTCTGCAAAATGAGGCGTATCTGCAGAGGCATCCTCAGCTGGGGCACACCATCAGCCGTGCCACTGCTGGAGCGGGCACGGCAGCGCGCAAACTGAACAACCCCTCCGACTTGCACCCCAAGACCATGCAACTGGCAGGTTTCAAAGCCTGCAGGTTCACAGAAACGTCATCCAGTTCCTAAATATCTTAAAACAAAGGCTTGGTGGGTGTCGGGACAGAAGAACATAATCTGACACCAGAACAGTGCTAGCCTCTCCAAAACACCTGGTGCATCGAGACTGGCCCACGGATTGGAGGGAACCTGCCTTGGGAGTCTTTTCCCATTGAAACTGAAAAATCTGGAATGCCACCTCTGATTTTTCTTCTTCCTTGTCAGGGCTTGAATGCAGCTCCCCCAAAGAACAGCACTGGCATGGACGGTCTTACTCCGAAGCGATACTGCTGTAAACGGGAGCAGACCAGAGGCAGTCCTGGCTACAGCACAAACAGGGTGGCATGTGTCAGCGGAGATGACCGGTCCTGGCAGAGCGGTGGCACCTGGAGGAAGAGTGCCAGCAGTGGGAAAGGGGGCACAGCCTCACGTCGCCCTTCCCAAGCAGACAGAGCTGGGGCTGAGAAACAGATGGAGCCGGCAGGACAAAAAGCCCAGTGAAAATCTATCCGTGGGGTGGGTACCACAAAAGTCAGGAGAAACGGGTGCTGGCAAAGCAGCACCGGAGGGAGAGGGGGCTGTAGCCCTGCAGAGCCCCACGCTGCAGTCTGAGTCACCGCTTGTAAATCCTCACACACTGGGGCTGATGCATCTCTCTGCTAGGTAAGAGAAGTGGGAAACAAGCTACTGTTCTGGGACACTCGGATTCCTCTGCTTTGAATTGTTATTGTTTCCATTCCAATGTTAGGACTTTCACGTGAGGTTTTACAAACCATGTTATTGGTTGGTTTCTTTATGGTCTTGTTTTCCTTCCCCTCACAGAGCAGACACAGCTCCTGTACCAATCTGTGCAGCAAAGAGAGCTAAATGTCCCCAGCGTGAAACCCATGTCTGTATTTTTTCTAATTTTAATATACGCAACTAATCAATTTGTACTGAGTTACAAATGCAGAAGCTGGAGTGTACATTCTCCTCCCAAACTTGGGTTAACAGTATGATGTTTACCGTGTGTGCGCGCTTCTCTCTTTCCCCCTCTCTCTCCATTATGTAGACAGGAATGTATATATGCACACATTCTCCTAAACAAGATATTTTTTTTCTACAGAAATGGAGTGACATTTAATTTGATTGGTTTTGCCTGCCCTTTAGCTTAGCACAGTTGGAAGAATTATTTGAGAAGAAATTCAACCTCCTCCCTCAGTACAGCCCTGTTCCTTTTGACAGGAGAAATTCAGCTATGCCAAGGAGAAAGAGAAAGGCTGGAGGCACCTCATCTGAACAACCAAAATCCAAGAAAGGTGCATTACCATGTGCAATACATGCTTGAGCAACAACAATGCTACGGCCAGCTCAGGAATTTATACTTTCTTACTTTACTGCTGCATATGAAAAGCGTGAAGTCCAAGAAAATAGTTTTCTAGCACTGAAGTCAGTGGGCTGTCACCAGTTTCCAGGCTGCGCTCTTGACTCCCGAGTTTCATGCTGAGCAGAACTGGTTAGAGTTTGTCCATGAAATAGATTCCTCAGAGCAAGCAGATTGACCAAAACCATGACCAGTTTAGAGGAAAGTGAATTTGACAAGTTTTGCCAGGAGAAAAGGGGGAAAAAATGGCAGCAGATGATCAAGAGGTGACAAGGCTTTCTTATTAGCCAGAGGTGAAAGGATGATCTTATGTTCTGTGGATTACTTGTAGGTTATATTGGAAATCAGAGGAAATCTGTTTGTATCTTTAGCTTTGCTATCCCTGTGGATAGTATAATGTCATCACTGGCACGACTGGTAATTTTACGTTTCTTTCCTAGTACAAGGATGCATTTATGAAGGCAAATCCAGGGGTACAGGTGGTGCCCCACAACAAAGCAACCTGTGAAACCCCAGACATCCCCTGTTAGAAAGAGGAAAAAGCAGACTCTGCAAAAGAGTTACCAAGCCTGAGGAAAGGGGCCAAAAGTGAAGCAATGCCACAGCATACCTTTGGGTTTGTCACCGAAACCTGGGAATAAACCTCGTAACACCAATGTAGTGTTAAAAGGCAGGCATTCTTTGTTGCAGCGCTGGATGCACGGGGAATCAGCTCCACCCAATGTGCATGCCAGGTGATCACCAACACACAGGGTATGTAGGATCAAAACATACATAGTCATCATTTTTCTCAGAAAAGGCAGTCCTATGATAATCATTTCTTCAAAGCCATTTCCATATTTTCCTCCCCGTCACACATGCTCAGTGATTTGAGTCGGTGGTCCTCAAGGGTCTCTGGTGGTCGTCAGTGGTCGCGCACCCGTGTCCGCTGCGTGACCCTCTTCTTGCAGGCATGTGCAGTGTCCTTGCTGTGGATGCACCTGTCCATAGCAACTTACTTCATAAGATTAACATCTCCAAACCTATTGTTCAGTTTGGTAGGGACTGTACATGGGACATAGCAGCATTGTACCTTGCCATGGTCAGTGAGCTTCATTACCTATTACCTTGGTTGCAAAGTAATTATCTCAACCTGATCCTATAGTTTCTGTTTCACGGCCCCTATCCCACGGTTACAGTCCTGTTGGCAAGAGTCAGCTGGAAGCAAGGGACGTGGTCTCAGCAGCCCCACAAGAACTGGATGCTGTTGTCCTTCTCTCGCACCAAGCAGCATCCCTCTCTCCTGCGCACATCTCTGCGTGTCCCTCCTGACCTGCTGAGGATCAGCACCACCCTGCACCTTCATCTCCAAGGTGGGAACAAGGAGCAGATCTTCTCTGTCCACCTAACCTTTTTCTCTTTAGCCTGGGAAGGACCTGAAACGATCCTATGTTTAGGCATGTCCACCAGCAGTGGAAGATCAGTGCTGAGCAGAGCCGCCGCAGCTGCCTTGCTGTGCCGCTCAGAGGCAACCTTCCTTCCTGCTCCCATTCCCCAGCATCTCCTTGGCCTTCGGGCAGCTTTCAAAGCTCACAGGCAGGCAATGCCGAGCCATGGGAACGCCCCGCTCCTACTAATATTTCCACAGTGAGTAAATCTCCATCCTTTTAGGGCTCTCAAATCTATTATTTTTACATTTGCAGTGGATTCCCTGGCTGGCCCTGCTATTAATGAAAACCTCCAGGAAAGCTCCTCAAATACAGCTTTGACTTTCTGCCCAGGACCTGTGGACAAGGGGAAAAAAAAAATAAAAAATAAGGCAACATTAATAAAGCAGGAGGTTTCTATTAAGTCTGAGGGACTGGACGCTCTGGCTTTCTTGGATGCTGAAATCCTCTAGTGCGAGCTAAATCTCATACACTTCATTTTCCCAGTCTCTCCTTCAATATATTTTAAGAGAACATTGCTAGTAGCAGAGTAAATAATGCCCTAACTGCAAACCTGGGGTCTGCAGGGTGGTGTGGGGTCAGCCTATGGGCTGTGGCATCCTCCACTGTGCTCTGCTTGTGGTCTCAGCCCTCTCTCCGTAATCAGGGGGATGAGCTTGAAGAGGTTTTAATTAGCACCATTTGGACGAGAGGCACAAATCCACTGGCAGTTCTGAGTAGCCAAAAAAGGACTATTTTGGACTATCTGCCCAGTTCACAGGCCACCTAGTTTGCAAACACATCCCAGCCCTCTCTACAAGACCAAGGTACGTAAGGCACGATACAAATGTAAATCTCACTTTGAAAGCCACAGTGAGTGGCCCTGCTTTGTGACGTGCTGCCTTTGTCCTACATAACACTCAGAAACCAAGGTGTAATCCCGTTGTTTTGGATGCAAAGCTTAGAAAGACCGTCTTCTCCAGCTGAAGTTTCCTCTAGTGGAAAGATGCATGCAGGAACAGCGCTGGGATGGGCAGTTGTAGCTCTTGGATGGAGATGATGCATTCTAGGGCTGGAGCAGCGTGGATCCGATCTGTTCCTAGCAGTGCCAAAATTGCTCTGGGTTCTTGCTGTTCCCTGTCTGGCCAGGGCTGGGAGAGGCTGAGAACTGCGTCTGTAAGCAGTGCTCTGCACAAAGCACTGCGGGTTTGGGATGGATTGATAGCTGCTGTGATTTTAGATGTCATGTGGCTTCACACATAGTCGGTAAAGCTCCTCTCCATTTTCCCAGTAACCAAACGTGAATCACATCACAACAGGGCTCCATTGCCATCCACCCTGAGAAAGCAGCAATGGATTCTTCTGCTAGGTTGGTAGAAGGATGGTAACAGCATCTTCATAGCACTCATCCTCCTTGCCCTCTGCCCCACTTGATCCATCACAGGTCAAATTCAGCGCTGCCACCATGAAACACGTGGCCTGCTCCTGTTGGGGAGAAGGGTCCAAGGATGATGCTGTGAACAATTCACATCCTTGGTAGGTGAGGCGTGAAATGGGTCCCTGAACAGATGATGTAGCTTTAGCACTGGGAAAGCATCACAACACATCCGTGCAATGGCTCGCTCAGGTGGGGCCAAGAGCATGGAAGGAGGTTTCCTCTCTGCAGGCTGTGCTGCGGGAAGCCCTGCGAGGAGCCGGGTACAGGATCGCTCTGGCTCCATCCCCCCGCAGTGGTTTTACAGGCCCCGGCAGGACTCGTATTCAGTGGAAGCACGTGAATTGAGGGGAGGGGGCAGAGAGAGAGTAACTCCCTGCGAGTGGCCAAATGTCATAAACACACTCACTAACCACTTTTCAGAATACACACGTAATCATAGGTGGTATTTATATTTTTACCACCCCAGTGAGACTTTGGCAACTAAATCGGATTTTCCCACCCTGACCCAAATAAACGTTCAGGAGTGGAAAGAACAGATTGCCTTTGCCGGAAACAACCATGTGCTCATTCCAGGGGGATGGCAGCTGAGCGATCCTCATTTCTCTGGACCACTTAGACCTTGCAAAGCTCCCCCCTCTTCTCCCCGAGCTCTGGAGAACCCACTCACATTGGGCCTGATCCAAGCTCCACCAAAGTTGGTGGAAAGTCTCCATCTGGCTCACACAGATTTGTACCAATCCCTTGGCCTTTAAAATGGAGCCAAAAAGGTTGGGTGGGTAGAGTCCAAACATCTCCATCCCTCCTCAGAAAAATCTTTACCCACATTTCAGACCTGATCCCTGAAATGTCCCTCCATTAGGAATGGACACGGGGGAGCGATCCCCAGGAAAGGGCCGCCCTCCCCTACCCCCAGTAGGGTACCTTTAAGGCCACAGGCTCCCCAACTGCCAGGATAGCCCTTGATGGCTATTTGCATAGCCATCACAGTGGCCTCCTGATGTCACAAGCTACCTCACCACATTCTGTTCCGGACCCTATAAATACTGGCCCCCCAGCACTTGTCCCACATTCGCTGAGCTTTCGAGTCCTCAGACTCTCCACTAGTTGGAAGAATGAAGGCACGAAGAGGCGAAGCGAGCGGGCGCTCACCTCTGTGTGGGCGCCCACAGGAGGAGCTGCAGGAGGCGCGGAGGAAGAGGCTGCGTCAGAGGGGAGGCACCATCAGCTACGTGGAAGAGGACCGCGTAGCTGATGGTGCAGAGCCAATGGAGGTGGATCCACCTGAAGACGAGGAGGAGCCGATGGAGGTGGATCCACCTCCAGGATGGCTCCCCTGGCACCACAACATCGTGCCAGGGCTCCCCTCCACACCACCATCGACGCGGTGCCGTAGGGTCATCCGGCCAGTGCCATACCGCCGGCCCTGCCTCCGCGCTCGGCGCTAGCCGGGAGGCTGACCCTCCGCGCCTGGCCGGCCTGCAGGCTTCCTTCCTGTCCCCCGTCCTCTGCCCTACCCCTCACCCCTTCTGAAGGGGTGTCATCTCTTCTGCACTGAGCCCCGAGAAAAGGGGACAAGACAACATGGCGTCACAGCTTCAGCCGCTGCGCCAGGAGAAGTCCCTCAGCGGGCCACCGAGGTCCCTGGGGCCTGGAGACGGGGTCTCTTCAGCCTGGAGACGAGAAGGCTGCCCGACGGGAGGCTGCAGAGGAAGCCAGACGCTCCACGGCGGCACACGAAGAACAGCAGTGTGTCAAGCACAATTTTTGGGAGGATATAAAGCTTGTGAAATAATTCAACCTGTGATGGACTGTGACTGCTGTGTTGCCGCACCTGGTGTAGGCTGCTGTTCTTGATTTTGGTTCTCTTCCTCATCTTTAATTTAAAAGGGCTTGTTGAATTTGAAAATAGCCCACTAGCAGCCTGCTAGTACTGTTGGTTCCTAATGTCTTAACAGTTGTTATGATGGATTTGGGGGTTTGGTTTTGGGGTTTGCATGTTTTCAGTTATTAGGAACCTGAAAAGAACCTTTATTTCTAGCAGTGATGACTCGAAACCTGAAGTTAGGTTGACATAAAGCTCATCAAGGATAAAATACTAATACCTACTTTTCTGAAATTCTTTCAAAATCCAGTGTGAGAATTTTACATTCATACAGTTACAGTGTTATAAGGGTTTTCCAGTCCCTCGTAGAAGCCGCTATCCTAGGCTACAGTTGGGGAAAGGGTTAAAAATGGCCTAGCTGCAGGGGGTAAAGGAGATTCCTTTGCGTGAATTGCAGAGGGTAGAACAAGGGCCTCATCTTCAGGGGATATTGCAGTGAGGAAGTTAGGAAAATTGCTAGGTTGGAGTCCTGGAGGTTGGCCAAAGCAGAGGAGGCCTGCTCTTTACCTGCCCTGACGAGAGAGGGAGTATTACACGGCTGTTTCCCCTGTGTGGGGAGAATGGGACCAGATAGGAATCCCATGCGGTGCAGGGGCTTGCCAACACAATTTCTGTCACATTTTTAAGCTGTGACCTAATTGGTGGAGGTGAAACCAACTTTTTAAAGCTGGCTTCCTAAGGAAGCAGATTTCGGGGGCGGGGGGGGAGGGTGTTGTTGTTCATGTCTGCTTCTGTGTGTAGAGAAGCCACACAGGTTTTTCAGAGAGTCAGGGTGCTAATAGTGTGTGCTCCAAAGTTACTGCCCACTGTGGAAATGGTACAGTAGAGCCCTTAGATATGTTTCAGCTATGAGAGCTACAGTCATGAAACGCATCTTTTGGAAAATTTGTTTCATCAACATGGATGCCATTGGAACTAGCTGCTCGTACCAGAGAGCCTCTGTAGGATTCACCTGCAGTGAATAAGCTAGGTGAACCTCCAAAATGTAGCTGCTTGGTTTTGTTTGGGGGTTTTTGTTCGTTTATTTGCTTGGTAATAGGCCTAGAGCTTTATGAACATGTAGAAACGCATGCAGTCATCTATGTGGCAGCAATTAGAAATCGTTTCACATGGGATGGTGACCATACACCTCTGTCGCATCCTGCCTTTTCTGTTTGCAGCAGCTGAAAGCTCCCAGCGTGGCCTCTTCCATGGGGTGCAGACCTTCAGGAGCAGACTGCTCCAGCGTGGGTCCCCCACGGGGTCACAAGTCCTGCCAGCAAACCTGCTCTGGCGTGGGCTCCTCTGTTTCCACAGGTCCTGCCAGGAACTTGCTCCAGCATGGGCTTCCCACGGGCCACAGCCTCCTTTGGGTGCCTCCACCTGCTCCAGCGTGGGGTCTTCCACGGGCTGCAGGTGGAATCTCTACACCCCCTCATCCTTCCTCCATGGGCTGCAGGGGGACAGCCTGCTTCACCATGGTCTTCACCACGGGCTGCAGGGGGATCTCTGCTCCGGTGCCTGCAGCACCTCCTGCCCCTCCTTCTGCACTGGCCTTGGTGCCTGAAAAGTTTCTTAAGTCTTCTCACTCCTCTCTCCGGCTGCAAAAGCTCCCTTTCTAACTGTTTTTTTTCCTTCTTAACTATGTTATCACAGAGGCGCTGATTGGCTTGGCCTTGGCCAGCGGCAGGTCCGTCTTGGAGCCGGCTGGCATTGGCTCTATCAGACACAGGGAAGCTTCTAGCAGCTTCTCACAGAACCCACCCCTGTAGACCCCCACCGCTACCAAAACCTTGCCATGCAAACCCAACACAGGACCCTTGGAATATCTCTATCCTTTTCTATTTGGATTTGCACCTCCTCCATAAAGCAAACACCATTTCTGGCTGTGTTAGACTGTCAGGCAGGCTATACTTACATCAGGCAGAATATAGTCATGAAAAAAAAGAAAGGAGGTTCATGATTAATGCAGAAACATTGCTTCCCCACCACAGGATGAGCCATGTCCTAAAGGCTCTCCTTCAAGCAAAGCTGCTGCTGACAAGAAAATCATTGACCTTCCTTACACTACAGAGGAAGGCTTCTGAAAGACAGCTTTTATTAATGGTATCTGCACGTGCATGTCTGCGTGCCTCTCTGTGCGGACGTATAGAGACAGCTTTTTTCACAGCAGAATGTTGTGCAGCGGGTAGCAGCTCCCATGCTTGCTGAGCTCACCTCGGCGTTAGCAATGAGCGGTGTTAAATTATATCCTCACCGCTACCGTCAGCAGTTGGCTCTTCCCGAGGAGGACCCACACCTTGGCTGCTGATACCTGGCTGGCTGTGTGAGGGCTCCTGCTCTGCTCTGCTCCCTCCCGTGCTGTCACTGAAATTCGGGAATGAAAGAAAACTCCTTAACACCAATTTAGCATTAAGAAGCAGGCATTTCCTTTATTGCAGCGCTGGGTGTCAGGAGGATAGTTCCTCTAATCAGGCACCCCTAACGCTGGTTCTCTTGTCATATTTATACACAAATGTTACAAAGATTACAAAGTGGTACGCTCCCCGTTACAATAATTGGTTCATATTTCTTCGCCTAGTATGCAAACTAGAACGCATGCTCAGTTCCTTTCTCCGCCTCTATCTTTTGAGTAGGTGGGATAATTTGGGTAGGGGGCTTATGAGTCGGTGGTCGTGGGGACCCTGGCCCAAATTACCTTTCCCCTAGTCTCTCAATATTTCGGTGTTGGTAATTGTTTGCTATACGCCTCACCAAGATAAGGATGTTGCCGGAGGCAATTAATGTCCTCCCTTTCTGCAAAGTATGTACATAAGGACCTTGAAGTGTCTTGTAGCTCCTCCTTTTTCTCATGATGTGTAGCAGGTGCTCATTCTAAGAATCGTTAGCCTTCTACCTAAAGTAATAATGAAGAGTTTCTTATCACCTATAATACAAGTAGGCCTTCATTACAGGCCTTTCTTCTTGGCTACGTTTTCTTATTATGTATAATATAAGCAGGCCTTCGTTACAGGCCTTTCTTTTTGGCTGCAATGCTGACACAATCACGGGCAAGTAAATACAGGTAAATTGAGGCCGTTTCCTTTCTGAGGCTCTTAGGCCAACATTTTACTGCACCCCTAGAGATTTTAACTCACATCATCCCCCTCCATCCCATACCCCTTTGGAAACATTTAAATATGGTGGGGTTTTTTTCTGATATAAGCCATGCCAAAGCTTAGTTCCTTTAGGAAGACAAACTGGTAGTGGAAACATTGACAACTATCCGGGCAAATACTGTATTGCCTAAAAACCTTTATTTAGATTGCTCCATTGCAGGGGGAGTTGCTTGGTTGTTGGATTTTTTTTATTTTCTTTTTGGATGGTGCTAAAGATGCCATAAAATTAGCTACAGTATTATTCCGGTGATTTGTACACTTCATATTCATGCGCCTTCAAAATTAAAGGCAACCATGATAAAATGAAGCAAATAAACAGTCTTGAGGAGGACCTAACCCCTTTCCTCCATGCTCCCAGCAGCCACCGAAGCCAGTGGGGGGTCCCAGAAGGGCAGGAGCTGCAGGGCTCGGGCTGAGCGGCACGGAGGATCCTTAGGAAGGCTTTGTTGCTCTGCCACGGGGATATTAGTGTTTCTGGCTAGCTGACAGCATGTGCAGCGAGGGTAAATATCTGGCTCCAGCAAAGAGATGCAGACGAGGGAGGGCAAGTTATGCACGAGAGAAACAGGGTCCTTGCGATAGCGCCCAGCTGGGCAAGGGCTGTCTCAAGGGCTGTCTCCAGCAGATGTGAGCAGAACCGGGTGCGAGGGCCCGCAGCACCCTCAGGGAGAAGCGGGCACGGGCAGAGGGAGATGCAGCCATCGGTGGGAGGATGGTGGTTTTGCAGTGGAGCAGGGCGCTTGCCCCGGTGCCTCTGCAGCCTCTTGGCTGGCTCATCCCAGGGCCTTGGGAGGTGGTGAGAAAGGCTTGAAAATGCACCACTGGGGGCACCTTAGGGGTCTGAGGAAAGAGCCCAGAAGCAGTATTGAAGATATTTGCAGTACCACTTTGGATCGTGGTGTGGTTTGCATCCAAACAGCAGCCATTTTGCAGGGGACCGCGGGGAAAAAAGTGGGTAAAGAGCACCCAGGCCTCTGCTGTCCAGCTCTTTCTGAGCAGACCAGCTGTTCACGCTAGTTCAGGCTTAATTCGTGCTCTGGGTTCATTGCCACAATCTTTCAAAACTCCGGTCTGACCCCGTATGTCGGCACCGGGATTGAACTTCTTGACTCTCTGACTGACGAGTCAGCCGAATCTTCCTCTGCCCTGTGGCGAGCAAAGCCGCGCCCAGGCTCCCGGCTTCGCAGCTGGCACAGGGCGGAGGAGGGAAGAACAGGGAGAGGAGATCGTCCTCGGACTCGAAGGGGTTTAAACCCCCCTGCGGGCCGGGGGTGTGTGTGTCTGTGGGAGGGGAGCACGCAGCAGTCTAACTTCGAAGTTACCCCCGGCTCTCCTTCCACCCTGGCTCCCCCACGTTGCTCGGAGCCCGCCGCCCCCGGCAGGCGATGCCCCCCGGCCGCGGGGACAGCGCCGGCCGCTCGCCCGCCGCCGCCAGACAACAGGGAGGCGAGCGGGGCGGTCGCCGCCGCCGGGCCCGGCTCGGCCCGCCCGCCCCCGCCGGCCAGGAGCCGCCCTTGCCCCGGGGAGGCGCGGGGCGGCGAGAGCGCTGGCGGTGCCCCGTCCCCGCCGGGAGAGCACCTGGCCCGTTCCCCGGGGGCAAGCGCGGGCGTGCGGGGAGCACGCCTGACGGCGCCGCTCCGCCTCGCCCCCTCAGCCCGCGCCCGCGCCGCCCTCCCGCCTGCCGCCTTCGCTCACGACCGCGCCGCCATCTTGCGTCTCACAAACTACTGTACTTCTTTTGGGGCGGGGGGTGAGCCGGGAACTCCCGACGCCGCCGCCCGCAGTGCCCACTCGCATCCTCCCGGCGCCTCGCTGCCCCCGGGGCGGGTGCACGGGGAGGCCGGTGCCTCAGCCTCCCTGGCAGGGAGCGGGGGCCGAGCCGCTCCGCCGCCCCGCCCGTCAGGCGGCGGACACCAGCCAGAGGGCGGCCCGGCCCCACCGAGGCAGCGGGTGGCTACCCCAGCGCCGCAGCGCCTCAGCCCGGGGGCCAGTCGAAGCTGTATATATATATACACACACACACACACACACACGCGTACATATGTAAAAAAAAGAAACACTTCTTTTCCCCAAAACCTTGATTGCCTTTTTATTATATTTAATAAAAAAGCCTACAAAAAGTGCGTGACCTGCAGTCAGGCTGATGCAGAGCCACCTACTGGGAGCAGAGTCTCGTAAGCAGCAATGAAAACAACTTTCTGGATCCCACCGAAATGGGCAGGATTTCTTGCGATAAAGAGGGATTTATTAGCAGCACCTCCCAGCTTCCCAAGCTGCTAGCAAATTCCTCACGGTTTAATTTGGAATAGAAAATACGGCCATGTACAACATCCTCACTCGGTATTATATGATCTAAAAAGAAACGCGCATTTTCGGACAGAAGTAAACCTAACAGCACGTTCAAACCAGGCCACCTCTATTAACAATGAATTTTGCTTATTTTATTAGTTTATATACAGTTCATGAATCCTATGAGATTAAAAAGAAAAAAAAGATACCCGTGCACATGTTTCTTCCGGTGATGTGGCGGTAACAAACAAAGCAGGTAGGTCTAGCGTATAAACTGGAAACTTTTCCAGGGCATGTATTACCGCAGGTGCCAAATGAGAAGCTTGCCCACATCCTGGCTCTCCAACTAGTAAGAACCGTGGCCTGCAAGATGTTGGCTGGTAATAAGCATTTCTAGAACAATTAGAAGATAGTAAGTTTCAAAATGAAGTGATGACTAGGCACACAGATGTTAAAGGTTTTTCCCTAACCTCTTTTTTTTGGTAAATACTCTCCATGTTCCAGTAAATAATAAGCTGGTCTGTGATCAGGAAGACTATCAAAGCTCATTTTCTTACAACCTTGTACCATAGCTCCCCAAAGAAATCCTGCCAATCCCCAGCATCTCTGCTATTCGTTTGGCTGGCTTAAGTAATGGCTCTTAAATCACACACGGGGACTTGTCCAGCTAAATACACACACGACAACTGGTCAGTAACCTGATATGGAGGAGAAATACAACTCGCTCTCGCTCTCTCTCTCAACACACACCAATCGGGATCTGTACACCCCAATTTTCAGTAGGTCTTGAGTTTAAGTAACTACGAGATCTCTACATCTGTCAAGTTCAGCTGAAATTTGGCCGTAGTTACTGGAGATAGCGGGAAGGAAGGAGCAGAACAACGTTTCTAGGAAAAAATTAAGGTGGGCGCTGAAACGCATTAGCTGTATCTGAAGTACGCAATTGGATTAGTTAAATTACAGCAGTACGCTACATACGTACAAGATTGTATTCAGTCATTCTAATTGTTTCATCTTTGAATTGTGTATTAATTTCCTAGTAATCTTGCTTTCCTAGCATGAAACACATTTGTGAAGAGCGTTTGTTTTTTCCAGCACAATACCACTGTACCTTTACTGGCTGAAGTCAAAGGTCTTAGAGACCTAACCAAACTCAGCTGGTCACATTTTCTGGACAGCATAGCGATAGAAACAGAGAAAAATAACTGACCCAACAGTGATGGCAACAATCTTATTTTTTCAACTGTTGGCTTATACAACTTCCACATTAAAATGTCACAAGCTTAATATCAACATTTACCTGCTAAAATTGAGGAATTTTTCCTTTTCTCTACTGGGCATTTGATGAGTTGGCTTATCTTCAAAGATTGATGGCGATTCCTCATCACTGTCAACTGCATAATTTCTTAAAACATGATTTACACTGTCTGAAAGACAAGAGAGGTTTGTTAACTTTCCTGAATACTCCGTATCTCACTCTCGCATTAACACAGCTTCAAATCAGTGCTGGAAATCCCTTTTCTTCTATTTCTTCATTTGAGGGCACACACCGAATGCTGTTTTCTGAAGAGTTCGTCCTACCACAGACCTAAGGAGACCGCACAAGTCTCTACAAAGCTGTCCTAAGTGCTTGGGAGGTGGTTTGGTTTTTTTTCTCCTTAGAAGAAAGATGATTAGGAACAACTTTGGTGGTTCCGAGACACCTGAAAAACCCAACAAGGCCACTTCTTTCTGGGGCAGGTTCCCGCACTGGAAGCGAGGGAATTAAGCGAGTGCGATGGCCACAAACTTCCATTTGTGTAGGACTAGTGAGTCAGAATATACAGACCAACACACCTGCTAAGTAAGGCTCCTCACAGATCACCGAATGAGTAGATAATGGAAGGCAGACAACAGAGAAGGGATGCAATTACCAATCCCCTAGCCTCTCTGCTTTTGTTTTGTTGGTGGATTTCTGCCTCTGTTTTACCAATGCTAACCTATCTGCTGGCTCTACTGGGAGTCATCCTGGTAGGACAGTCTCCAGAGATTAGCATAACTAACTATTAACAGATTTCCATTAATCAAGAGTGGAGTGAGTTTATCAATTTCTTTGCTCTCACCAACTGACAGAGTAAACCTGATCAGGGCTGATGCAGTCAGGGGTGTGAGCTCACGTATGCTAAGCCAAGTCCCAAAGTACACACTACTAAACCATTCTCATCTCCTGTACAAGTGTACAGTGTGATCCACAAACATTTAAGTTAAGAGACTATGGCTAAAAAAAAAATCACGATAGCTAAAACAGTATTTAGCTTAAACCGCTTATGCTTGCATTGTGGTCCTGACATTCTTCAGACAGGAATTAGAAGCATTCATGTAAAAATACCTTTTTCCCCTCTATTTAAATATTTTGAAAGAGGTGCCTCATACTTTAAACCTCAGATCCATCTCTACAAATGGTAAATATGATGTTAGCTACTGTCAGAAACAGGGTGCTGTAGTAGAGAACGCATAGTTCTCTACGGCCTATTGTGAGTCATTCACAGCTCCCATCCAGCACTTCAGTTTAGAATCCAGACTAAAACCTATCCACCATGTTCCTGAAATAAAAGCATGCACATGCATATTCTGAAATTCTGCTGTCATTATGGCCAAGAGGTTTGTGTATGTTGATTGCACAAATGAGAATTTTTTGCTTTGACAGAATTTTAAAGTAGTGACTGTTATTGTTATACCTGGCTGTTGGTCCTTCTGTAGTGCAAACTCTGCGTGGGGAAATACTCTCTGCAAGGCTTGTAAAATTCTTGCTAACGTGTTTTCAAGCAGTGGTTTTGAAACAGATGATAGCGCTCGCCCAGGTGAAGCCACAGCCCTCTGTGAAGCTGGAACAGTCTTCTGCATAGCCATGACAAAATCCTTTGCTGTTATTTTGATAGAAGCAACATCTAACTGCAGTTTCTCGCTACTTTTGTATAGCTGAGGATAGCGGCGGCGCAAAGCACAGAGGGCAGCTTCAGCACATAAGGATTTAATATCAGCACCACAGTACCCTAACAAAGAAAACAAGAATCAAAGGTTACATCAGTCTCAGGCAACACAGAAGTCAAGGCCAAGGTTCCCCAAGCGCAACACTGAAAGACTTTGTATGCGGCCAAAAATTAACAGTTTAAGAGAGAATGTAAAGAGTTACTGCACTGCAGAGAAGTTTTGTTACGTGGCTCGCAGCCTGATATCCTGCGCTTATTAAGCAGCCCCCTAATCAAAACTTTGCTCCCAGGGAAGATGCCCAAAACCCATTCAACGTTCTGAGAGACAGAAAGAAAATTAAAAGAAAAGAAGCATCTAACTTTCTTTGCTCCCACAGCGTGCCAGCCGCCTCACTCTGCAGCAAGGTGCAAGAGCTCGAGTACTGCCTGCTACAAGCTCAGATTCCTTCGGACTCAGTCCCATGCAGTAACTCACTGTATTTTCAAACTTACCAACGCATTTTTCAGCTAGCTCTTCAAGAAACATGTCCGATGGCTTTGGGGTCCAATCTCGTGTGTGAATCTTGAAAATCTCTTTTCTAGCCTGGAAATAAAATGGTCGCATTTTAGTTTGTCCAAAGTTTTCTCTTCAAAATCCCCAAACCAACACAAAACCCCCCACACCCTCACATTAATACAAATACTTGGTTTATCTGCTAAACTTTTAAGTATTTTACAGTTCGATTAACACGCTCTCTGCTTTTGCAGAGTAATTGCTACAATTACTACAAAGACGAACAATAATTATGACTCAAACTACTGTCACTGATCCAGAAAATGTCAAACGTTGCCTATCTTCATCTCCGATCTTAGCAAGATCTTTTATTTAAGTATTCCCTGGTACACAGTTTAATTACGGCAGATTTCTAGAATTCTTCCACAGTAGGGAATCATATAGTGTATGTGTTTCACGGCACCTCCTCTCCTGTTCCTGAAAGGAGATAAAAACTGGAGACAAATGTTTCTGTTAAAGATGCTGTTTAGTGCACTTTTACTAGCCTTCAACCATAGCCAAATTAAAACACACAAGACCAGGGTTCCACACTATCTTCCTCCCCATATTTTTTGGTTGCTATACACCTACTTTTTCATTGCTTAGCTATCGCCATTGAACTAGAAGCTTCCCAAGCCCCACACCTGTCCAGCGTACCTCGCATCTTTGTCCAATAAGAAGTTACCAGTAAGAATGTCAGCTCCCAAAATACTTCCCTCCCAGGATACGCAGCCTGGGAACCATCCAGCACAGGTACATCCACTATCCATTCGTAAACCAAGAACTGAGAGCAAGGCCACTTCAGGGTGAAAGTGTCTAAGTGGATTAAGTCAGTCAGCAAACATGGACAGATTTGGGAATGGAAAAAAATTCAATCGCTCCAGCACCAGCCTTGAGAAAAGTTTTTGTTTGCAAAAAGGAATTCTTGTGCGCACACCATTTCTTTCATTTTCAAGATGAGATAGCAGTAATTTACAGCTAATTGGGGCATTCATTCTTTCTTACATGTTTCAGTGACTAGCAGCATCCCATTTTCTTGGCTGGTCACAGTGAAACCAAAACTAATTACAGAACTAACTACTTGTGGAAATCCTCTTAATGGTATATATTCAGTACCGGATCTGCCCTCCACAGTCTCTCTTTTGCCCAAGTTGTCCAACACTGGGTTTGACTTTAACTGCTCTGTAATCCTGCATTGTTACGTGGTTTTGTTATAAAGAGGGACTTTGTCACATGAGCATTAAGGTTGAGTTTAAGTTCTGACCTCTTTATCTGGCAAGCTGAAGAGGAACTCTCGATCAAAGCGGCCGGGTCTTCGTAAAGCAGGATCTATAGAATCCAGCCTGTTGGTGGCTCCAATGACCACAATCTCTCCTCTGCTGTCTAAGCCATCCATAAGGGCCAGAAGAGTTGACACAATAGAGCTAACAGAAAAAATATAATCTTCATTCACTGGTTTAGTAAATTTTGTTACATTCTACGCAATCTTCTGCAATGACCACTCAAAAAGGACAGGCTTTTCTTGATGAGACGCCAATTAGCGAAAGACTTAATTTAGGACATAACAAAACCAGTAAGCTAACACAGGCCTTGTGCTGATATCAAGCTGAGAGAATTGGTTTCAGTTATTGTTTGAAAATCATCTGAATTTTAGTAGCATTGAATTACTAGTTTTCAGGATAAATTAATGTATCACATGAAGTTAAACAGGGTGTGGTGGTCTTTTCACAAAGATCAAGCAGCTTCTATGTAGATACCAAAAATGTACTACCTATGAATTTGGTCTCACTTTGGAGCCTCACTCCTCCCTTCCCGATGCCTCGGCCCCCTCTCCCGCCCGAGCAGCACAGGGGGACAGGGAATGGGGCTGTGGGCGGCCCACAGCGCCTTGTCTCTGCCACCCCTTCCTCCTCACGCCGTTCCCCTGCTCCCGCCTGGGGCCCACGGGCCGCAGCTCCGCACACAGAACCTGCTGCTGCCTGGGCTCCTCTCCAGGGGCCGCAGCTCCTGCCAGGAGCCTACTCCAGCCTGGGCACCTCTCCAGGGGATGCAGCTTCCTGGTGGAGCTGTCGATGGCTGCCTGATGGTGACAGCATTGGTGGCAGGATCCTCTTCTAGGCATCCATTTCACAGAGTCACAGGCTACTTGAGGCTGGCCGGGATGTCATCTGGAAAGTGTAGTCACCTGGTCCCACCCCCCCGCTCAAGCAGTACCACCTGCAGCCGGTTGTCCATGACCATGTCCAGAGGGCTGTGGAACATCTCCAAGGACGGAGGCTCCACCAGCTCCCTGGGCAGCCCGTGCCGGTGCTCGTCACCCGCACAGCACCCTTTGCACTTCCCCTTGCTGAACTGCAGGAGGCCCCTGTCAGAGCCTCTCTCCAGCATGACCAGGTCCCTGGGGATGACGGCACGACCCCCCTGGCCTAAGCGCCACTCCTCCCAGTCTGGTGTCATTGGCCAGCTTGCTGAGGGTGCCCTCTGCCCTGTCCCCCAGACCATTAATTAAGGAAGATGTTAACAAGATCGGACCCAGTATTGACCCCTGGGAGACGCTGCTAGTTACCGGCCTCGCAATAGACTTGGCGCCCCTGAGCAGCACCCTCTGGGCCCAGCCGTTCAGCTTCTTTCAGGCCCCCTTGCTGTCGGCTCATCCAGCCCCTTTCTGTTCAAGTGCCTTGAACTCCACCTTGAAAACCAAGAGATGGCAGCATGGACATGTGCAAGCACACTGCTTTCAAAATCCCGTCACATAAACCTCCCACACTGGGTATTGCCACCAATTGTCCCAAAACCTCCAGAGAAGAAAACACCCCATGAATTACGTATGCAAGGCCAACAAGTGTTTTTAATTTGGGCTTTGGCAAGGCGATCCCAACAGCTGAGCAGGGATTAAAGGTCTTCCTCGAGGGACCCGTGGGCAGGCGGGCCAGGCGGCAGAGCTGTCCGAGTCTCTGGAAGGTCTCTCCGAGCTCTTCGTGGCCAGAGGCAGCACTGGGAGGAGGGACAGGCTGGGCCGCTGGTGCCCTTTGTGCAGCTTGGTCCCTGCTGGCGGCAGTTCTGGTGCTTCCTGACTTCCTCCTCCTCCTCCTCCTTTTTCTTCTCCCGCTCCTCTTCTCTGGCACAGCAGAAGAAAGATGCTGTGCTCCTTCTTCCCCCAGGATCACAGTGTGCCCCCATCACCACAGCAGTGCCCTGAGTGTGTGTCTGACACGCATCTCCAGGGCGCTGAAACCCTCCTCCTCCCTGCTGAGGGCTCATCCTGCGTGGTGTCCACAAACCGGCTGCGGAGCGCATAGCCCCGTCTCAGGGATCCGCTCCGCTCTCTCTTCCTCAGCACGGTCTTCTGCTGAGCAGCCCTGGGTGCGGGAGCCAACTGGGATCTGGCGCTGGAGGGCCTGGGAGCTGTGGCATCCCTGGGAGTGCAGTCATGGCTTGGAGGACTAGGTCTCCTCCTCCTCCTCCTCCTCCCTGCTGAGGGCTCATAGTTCGTGGTGTCCGCAAACCAGCTTTGGAGTTCATCGCCCCGCAGCGGGGATCTGCTCCGCTCCCTCTGCATGGGAACGGATTGCTCCCAAGCAGCCTTGGGTGTGGGAGCCTGCCTGGAGCTGGCACTGGAGTGCCCTGAAGCTGCGCCAACCTTTGGGGCCTGGTAACAATGTGGAGGACTTGTTCTCCTCCTCCTGGCAGCTGAGCAGTCATAGTCTGTGGTGTCCACAGGCCAGCTGCGGAGATCATTGCCCCACTGTGGGGATCTGCTCCGGGCCCTCTCCCTGGCACCGTTCCTCTCACAGCGGGAGGAAGGGCCGAATCCGTGCTTCTCTTCCTTGCTGTCTTCTTGCACGGGGGGCAGCACAGGGTCAAGTGGTTGACAGCGCACTTGGCACACAGCTTTTCTTCTGGACACCAGCCTTCTACAGCCGCAGAAGAAGCGATTCAAGCAGAAGCCCACGAAGGAGACAATGCTGAGCCTGCCTGGCCAGGTGGGGCATGGCCAGCCTGCAGAGGCCTCCCGTGCACCTGCCACGGTGAGCTGGCTGGTGCTGGCTGTTGCGGAGGAGCTGCTGTGCTCTGGAGAGTCCTCCGTGCCCACCGCCACGTCCTGCAAAGAGAGCTGTGAAAAGGTCCTGCCCTTTCCTCCTGACAAGACCAGAACAGTGGGGAACCCCCGGAAGCTGTGGGAGGGGACAGCTAAGGGCCTCCCAAAGGCTCTCCTGGCGGGCTGCAAAGGCAGAAGGGCCAAAGGCGGACAGCTAGGATGGGTCTAGGTGGGAGGCTTTGGGAGGGAGCAGCCTTGCGGCTGTGAAGATCGCTGCAGCGTGGGAGGGAACAGAGAGCAATGCCAAGATGCCAGAAAGAAATCCACTGTCCATCTGGTGCCCTGACCCACCTCCCCAGAGTTACCTTAGTCAAACGGGGCGGATCCTGTGGTCTCACAGGACCCACCTGCTTGCTGCCAGCCGCCCACTGCTTGAAGAAGGAAGGGGCATATGATGGCACCTGTGCGGAAGAAGCCCTTTCTCCACTTTTCAAATCAGAGCGCCTGGAGAGAAAAAGAGTGATTTCCGTTTAGGGCTGCTCCTCAGCCTCCTCTAGGGTTCAGGCATTTTCTTGGAGCGGACTCTACGACAGAGGGAAGACGTAACCAAGACTACCAATGGGAAACTGGATTGGGCTCTTCCCAACACGTCTGCCCCTGTCGGAGCAAGAGCTCGTCTTTATACCCCCTACGGCCTCCATTTCATCGAATCCTAGATTTACAGAATGCTTTGCGTTGGAAGGGACCTTCAAGAGCGTCTGGTTCCAAGTCCCCTGCCATGGGCAGGGACACCTTCCACTAGATCTGGTTGCTCAACGCCCCATCCAACCCAGCCTTGAACACTTCCAGGGATGGGGCATTCACAACTTCTCTGGGCAACCTCTTCCAGGGTCTCACCACGCCCACCATTAAGAATTTCTTCCCCGTATCTAATAGAAATCAAGCTCGTTCAGTTTAAACCCATTACCCCTCATCTTATTACTACACTCCCTGAGATAAAGTCCCTCCCCATCTTTCCTGTAGGCCCCCTTAAAGTCCTCCTGTCTACATTAGCCAGCCTCTGACAGCAGACAAGTAGCACTTTACACCAGGGCAGCAGCCTAAAGCCCAGCAAGGGAAGAGAAGGACTGACGCGGAGTACTTCTGTTTGACAGCATTGAATGATGCAGGCAGTAATTGTCTCCTGTGACAGAAACGCTCAGGAGGATGAGAAGAAAAACAGCAAATCCAGGAAAAGGAAACATATTCTGAAAACGATTTGAGTACTGGTTGTTACCTGACATAAAACAGTAAATAGGCTTGCTGCCTGAGAACTCTCTCGATGCCACATAGATCCACATGCATATCGTCCATCTCGTACCACAGTCCATTGCTGGCCTGTAAAAAAAGACAACGATATCTGGAGATGAACTGCATGGTTTCTCCACAAAAACACAGGCAGATAACTACAGAACCAAGGGTACGCCCAAGCCAATCCATTCCAGCCGGTCAGGAGACCTTCTAGCCCAAAACCTCGGCTGCCAGTAACACTGCCGTGTTTCCCTTGTTAGGAAGGGAGTTGCTCTTTACCTTTGCATAGCAGAAATAGTGTCCTGAACCACAGCTGACACCGCTATGCACCACCACGGCGTATAAGGAGTAGAGGAGCGGTTCTCCAGCTGTCTCAGACATGTAAGGGCGAAGATCCAAGTACTTGGGATACTCCACAACCTACGGAGAGACCAAGAGGGCTCAGAAACGATCCTCCAATACGACATGCCTCAGCCTTCCAGGACTAAAGGCCAGCGGGGTCTAAATACACCGTCGGTGCTCACCAACACTTGGGTTTTCCCTAAAGCAACAGGTAATGGTTTGGGTGGCAGGAAACTGTTCTCGGCCAAAGCAGCTCTGCCGCAGCAGACTACGTGCTCGTCCTCCCACGGGAACTCTCCTCTCCCCTCCCCAGAAGGGAACACAAAACACTCAGCATGAACAGCTTGGGAGAGAGCGTACTGCTTGGGGAAATCTCCTGCTCCAGGAAGAGAAAGTTGCACTCCAGTTGCGTACACACCTTGTTGATCTTCTCGCCGATGAAATCGTCAAACCGCTTCAGACACAGCGTGAGAACCTTGGGCGGGCGATGGACTGTAAACCTCTTGGAGGCGGCAACCCTCTTGTCACACCTGGAAAGCAAGCCCAGAGCCAAGTGCTGAAATGCACCCTTAAGTGCACCCTTGTTCCCCCAGAAGGCCAGCCAAGCTTTCACGTCTCACACATCCTTACGCTATTGTAAGGCTATTCAGTGCCACAAGGCCTGACGGAAAAACACCTGCGTCTCGTTATTGTGCACCTATGCTATGTGAAACGATGACTGATACTCAAGGGCATGCAGCACCTTCAGGCAGGGTCTGGTATTCACACGTCATTAGCAATCATCTTACTTGCTACATTTAAAGCAGTTTTCGCCATCCAGCTGCTCGGGTTTCACAAAGTCCTTGAGAGCTGCGCTGACAGAGGAGGCTGCCTGGAGGAGTGAGAAAGGAGAGCGCTGAGCTGCGGGAAACGCCCTCGCCCAAACATGCACTAGGAGTCAACAAGACGACCCAGGTAGCCGACGCTGAGGAGACCCACCGTGAACCCGCAAGCAGTGCCCAGGAGGAGGCAGCAAGAGGGCATTATGCTGACCGTTTCCCTCTTTTCCAAGGGATTCCCGGGGCTATCAGGAGCTTCCTCGCTGTGCCTCGGGACATCCTGGAGCACAATTACAAACCCCCCTTACTTTTATATCCAAAGGAACATCCAGGAAGGCCTCGTAGGAGTCGGAAACCGCTTTGCAGCTCAAGCATGTGACTGGAAGGCAAATCAAAATGCTCAGCGATGGGGGAAGTCGACTGTGCCGCTTTACGCTCGTCATACCTACTCCGCCAGTCACACGGGCAGCTGTTTATCACAGGCAGGCAGAGGGGCACAGACAAGTCCAAGGAGAGCAAAAAGTACCTCTGGATCTCAGAAAGCCCGCAAATATTTGATGGATGATGGTAGTTGATTGAGAATAGATGTCCAAGCTGGAAAGAAATGGTGAGGCAGAGAGTTATGTCCTCAAAGAGGTGTACTTTGTCTGAAAACTCTGGGCATGGGTTTTCCCTTGACGAGAGCACATCAAGGAGTCCAAAGGGCTTGGGAACATTGAAAAGGGAATTTGCTTGTGCTTACTCGCTGCTACCACTCAGACAAGCTCTCTGCATGGCATCGACAGTATAGCGTAAGAACTCGTGGGCATCCTCCTGCATGCCAAGCTCAAAATGTTCTCCTATTACTAAGAAAGAAGAAGTCAGTAGTTCTGTCCTACAAGAACAGAAGAAAACCTGCACAAGCACCTGAAATGACTTACGTGGGAGGACATTGATGACAGCCAAAGGCTCGATGGCACTGCCTGAGGAACGCAGGACCTTGTTAACGTGTGCTTCCATTATGCACATCATGCAGAAGCCTCGCTCACGACCTGAAGAGAGAGGGAGGGAGGGAGGGCGGGCGGGAGGGAGGGAAGCTTCTCAGGTTAGCAAAATACCCATAGCGATGGGAAACCTAATGGAGATCTTGAAGTTCTAAGAACAGTCTCCACTGCTCTTCTCCCAAGGTGCCAATGTCGCAACAAGCCCGGGGCATTTTGGTGCATAGAAAACTTTCTTTGGAGGGACGCTTAACTGAGCAGAGTTTTCTGTGCAATAAGCCAGAAAGTGGGAAGTGCCCAGCAGACTTAGAAGGAGATGTTCGTAAAAGTACTCACACGCCTGGCTGTGCTCCCCAGAGAGCAGGTAGTTGGCCAGAGGGGGTGTGTACGTCAAGCACTGCAGGACGGAGTTGAGGAAGCACGTATTGTCCAGGTTGTGGAGTCCCGCTCCAGCTCTCTGTCGTTGCCGCCACTCCATGCAAACCTTCTCCGGAGGAAAGAGGATCCTTTGTGGCGAAGGCATTCCCTCGGCAGTGACTGCAGGGAAATGACATATGAAAAGAGATGACACGATTTTGTTGCGCGAAAGCATACTTGAAAAGGCAAGTTCTGTACAGGAGCACCCAGGAGACAAGCAGCTCTAACCTCCAAGAGAGCAACATTGGGGGAAGCCTTACAGTGCCATTGAAATTGTCTGGTCAAGATAGAGTTTTGGAAAACAGTCTCCTCCCCTGCTTACTTTGCGCACAGTCCAACAAACCCACACTGATTTCCGTGCCTTGGGCTACCTTCCTTTCCCTCTAGAGTCTAGAATTGGATGATCAGGTCAAGTCATAGAATCGTAGAATCGTAGAATCATAGAATGGTTTGGGTCGGAAGGGACCTCAAAGGTCACCTAGTTGCAACCCCCCCTGCCATGGGCAGGGACACCCTCCACTAGACCAGGTTGTCCCAAAGCCTCATCCAGCCTGGCCTTAAACACTTCCAGGGATGGGGCCTCCACAAACTCTCTGGGCAACCCATGCCACTGCCTCACCACCCTCACACGGAAGGATTTCTTCCTAAAGTCTAATCTCAATCGACCCTCTTTTAGTTTCACCCCATTCCCCCTTGTCCTGCCACTACGCTCCCTGATAAACAGTCCCTCTCCAGCTTTCCTGGAGGCCCCTTCAGGTACTGGAAGGCCGCAGTTAGGAAGTCTTCCCTCTTCCTGATTGTAATGGAGGAAGACAAGCAAGTCTCTTTCACAGAAGGTAACCCTACTGATGTCAGGGCGTTCTATGAGCAATGCCATCTTTCAAAGTCTTGTACTAGTGGCGGAGGAGTGATAAAACGCATTTTCCTGTGTCTAGTCAAAATGCCTGGATAAGTCTGGCTGCTCCCAGGAAACGCCCCCGAAGTCACCCTCGGATGTCAGCACGTCAACATGCAGGGATGGAGCAGCAGCCACGTCCGTTACCCTTGGGGATTCACAAAGTCCAAGCCTGCTGGTGAAGCCGTTACTCACAGGAGTCGTTCCCCATTGCGGCCATCGCTCCTCTCAGGAACAGAGGCGAAAGCTTTGGATGACAGAGGCTGTCAGGACGTGCTCCAGAAAGAGCAGATCAGCGCCAATCCCGTCACCTGATAGGAAAGAAAGAACCGTAGCTCCACAAAATGATTCCAAAACCTGGCAAATGCAACCCACAGATCAGCGTCTGCCATCAAAGGTGCTTCAGTGGTACTTGTAACTCCTAGAGAGCAGCAGGCCGATGGCCCCACTGTCCCTGTCGCAGGACTCCAACTGACAGCAATTACCACGGCCCCCTTGAAAGCCCCATTGCGTGCCACCTTCTCTGAGGAGGACCTGCTGCTGACCTGTGGCTACCCTTAGCAGCAGAGCCCTCTGGCTCTGCAGCCCACACTTTCCTGCCGTGTATGCAGGAGCTACCTTTCGGCTTTAACAGAAGGTATGGAGCAGACTATACTTTGATCCCGTATCTACCTACTCTATGATCTGTCCTGAAAGTCCAATCACAGTTACCTTTGAAAGAGGATGGAAGTTGAGGAGAAGTGGGCAGTAATGGAGAAATGGTTGAAAAGAGTCGGTGTGCAAGTAGCGAGGGAAGGAGCCGAGTTATCCCAAAGGGCAGCTCAGCCCAACTGGCTTTCGCTGGCCCGCTTTTCAGCTTATAAAGCCCCAGTCCGGTGAGGTCACAAGCGCCGGGCGGTTGCCGCATCACTGCCCCTTTGTGACACGGGGTCCGCACGGGGACGTGTCCCCTCAAGGCCACACAGCTGCCAGGGCCCGGGCACCTCCCACAGCCATCAGCCGCTGGGCTTCCCCACCGCTGCTGGCCAAGGGCTCTTTGTCCGCCGGCAGAGCTCCCACCTTTTCCCCGAGCTACACCAGCCAGATGAATAAAAACCTGCCCAGGGCTGCAAGCGTGCCTGCTCACTGCTTTGGCTGGAACGCTCTGTATGCTGAGGGTTCTGTGCCACTCTTCCCAGGTACAGGACCCTGTCTGTGAGACTCGTGGAGCAAAGCACCTGGTCTCTTAGAGGTTCATTTCCAATGAATTTGACCTGCCCCCCGAGATACAGCCCTATGCGGACTCTGAACTAGCGCTACCAAAGAAACTCCTTCAGCAACGGTGCTGGGTTGACCTTGTCTGGCTGCCACGTCCCCACCCAGCTGCTCTCTCGCCTTGGGCCTCCAAAAACCATTTGTGGGTGGCTTTTTTGCATCTTCACATTTTCTGCTCCCTCCAGGGTCTCTTAGCTTTCTATTTGCCGCAGCTTTGCCAGATTCCCCCTCGGGGTGGCTGGACTGGCAGTTTTGCTCCTGCCCCACTTGGCTGCCCCAGTTTTGGGCTGGTTGTTATTGCTGCCCCACGTCAGCTGGTCGGTTTGGCACCTGCCCTGCTCAGGGATCCAGAACTGGGACAGGGCAGGTCTGTGCTGGGAGGGGTTAAAGGGATCTAGTTTGTAACGGGACAGTGGCAAATCCGTGCTGGGGGAGTTAAGGGGATCCGGTTTATCCTGGAAGGGGGCCCAGTATGTAGTTGGAGGGGGTCATAGAATCAGAGAATCAGAGAATGGTTTGGCTTGGAAGGGACCTCAAACATCATCTAGTTCCATCTGCACGGGGAGCGATGAAAGCCACGAGGCCCCCCCAAGGGACAGCACGGAGTCAGCGGGACAGCAGACAGCCGTGGCAGTATGTCAGCTCTGCAGCTTCTTCCCAGACCTGGGGCCTCCCGGGGGCTGCCCCGGGGTGCTGCAGCAGCGTGCGGCCTGGTGCTGCCGGGAGCTGGTGGGCCCTGCTGGGCCCTGACGCCGGCAGTGCTGGCAGTCAACAGCGCTGTGTTGCGTGTCCCATTGATCATATCGCAGCCCCGGGCAGCGGGGAGCTGTAGCTTAAAGCGCAGGAGGCCAGGGGATGGGGCAAGTGAGGGTCCCTGGGCCGGGCACAGGGCCGGAGCCCCAGGCCAGCGGTTTAAGATCTCTGTGCTGCGGGGTTTCAGTGGACCGGCTACATTAAACCTCTCCCCTCCCGCTGCACGAAGGACCTTTGCCCCCTGGCATCCCCCGGGTTCTAGGTCACTCGGTGGGCATCCCGTCAGATGTTCTCCGCTTGCTGCTGCCCGCTTGCTGCCTGCTGCGGCCTGCCGCCGCACCGTCCCTGTCTGGCTTTCCCTCCCAGAGGGTTTTCCTGTAGTTTGCCACCTGGCACACCACCCCTTTCTTCTCCTTCTGCTTTGGTGGCATGTTGTCCCGCAGGGAGGTCTCGTTCATCTTGGGGGTGCTGGCTGGCGTGGGGCACTTGGCCGGCTTGCCGCCCGCCTTGGCCAATCTGGGCAGCACCCGCCAGGAGATGAGGCCTGGCGGCAGCGGCAAACGGGTCAGAACGACCCGGGGCTGCCTCCGCAGAGCCTCCTGCACCAGTGGGGCCACGCAAGGTTGAATAAGGGAAACTAATTAGCATAGAAGAATTTTAGAACAGAATGTATAACTTGGCAACACTTGAGTCAGGCCCCACAAACTCAGGCTTCCCCTGTCTCATGCTCCAGTATGAAAGAAAACAATTAGTAAAATAGCCGGAATGTAGAAACAGGATAAGAGAAGCCGTAAATTAGGGAACAGTCCTTGGGTATGAACTAGAAAAGACACAAAGTTTGAGGCACCCTGATAAAGGGGGCCCAATAGGCCAAGAAGCCTGGGACCATCTGGGCAGGACGGATAACAAGGTTGCTGAGCTTGCAAAACGGAGATCATGAAGAAGAGGTTGCCCAACTGTGTACACTGAAGAAGAGGAGAAAGAGGAAGATTTGAGGAGGACGACCCCTGACGACCACCTGAGAAAGAAACTGCGCAGGTGTATCAGGACATTAGCATATATTCAGGAGTTCCCAGAATAATAATGAATATGTATTAAATTTATCAGAAACCTAATGAATATGTAAACTCTTTTGCAATATAAATCACGTACAATTTGTTTCTCGTCGAGACGTACATTCGTGGAAATATCCCGGTGCGACTCCCAGCGCTGCAATAAAGGATACCTGCTTAACAGTCACATTGGCTCTCCCAAGCATCCCTTTTGCAGCCCATGAGATGCTCTGTGTGGCAAGGGAAGGTGCCCCTTGGACCACTGTCTGAGGCTCTGCAGGGCTTGGGGGACACAGCCCAGGCCAGAGAGACACTCACGGCACGGTGGCTGCTCAGCTCCTCCTCCAGGAGTTTGAGGGAGGGCAGTCGCGTCACCCGGGCTCTCTTTGCTCCTTCAGGTTGCCTGTGCACTGGGAAAGGACAGAGAAAGAGTGAGCCCCAAGCCAGCTCTTCTCTCTCCAGCAAAAGGGATCCCAAACACCCCTGGGTACCGCCCCGGAGCCAAACAGAGGGCAGAGCTGCCTGCAGAGCTCCTGCCTGCCAGGCACACAGCCCTGCTTCCCGCCTGACTCTCCCTGCTGCAGAGGAAGAAGAGTCTTTCTGTTCCTGCTCATCCCTTACGTGCCTGAGAGCTGCCCGCAGGGGACCTGTGTTCCCCCGTACGGCTGCACCTGGAGAATCCCCCCGGCTTACCCCAGCAGTGTGCCCACTCACAGCTCCTTTGCCACCCATGAGGTGCAGAAAGAGAGGAGAAACAGCGTCAGGGAGGAAAACCCGGCCTCCCTCCCTCCTTGCCGGCGTGCTGCCCGCTCCCTGCCCAGGCTCTGCACGGTGGGCAGAGGCCTCTCACAGGATGGCATGGGCACGGTTGAGAACCTCTCCTGCCCCTTGCCAGCCGTGACTGCAGCTGCCAGACGCCAGAGAGGACAGGGGCCAGCACTGTGCCGCACCGCCCAGCCCTGCTGTGGGACGTGGCACCACCACTCACCAAAAGGTGGCAAGGCAGGAGCTGGTGGGCCAGACAAGGATGAGGGACTCGCTGCCCTCGCTGCTGACATTCTCCTCTTCTTCTTCCTCCCTTGCCGCCTCCTTCCCGCCACTCAGCACCCACAGCTGGTCCAGGGCCAGGCAGAGCCCTGTCTCCCACCTGCTGTTAGGACGCACACTGGTGCATCCAGCACCGAGGTCCCAGGGCCTGGGGCTGGTGCCAGCGTGTCCCTGCCCTGGTCCCACGGTGGCGGATGGGGGAAAGGCAGCTGGGGTCCCAGGGTCTTACTGCAACTTGGCGATCACTGATTCCCCCAGAAGGAGTAGAAGGCACCTCTCGCTCCTCTTGCGGCCATGGATCAGCTGCACGTCTGCACTCAGCACCGGCTCGGCATTGGTGAGAGCCTCCCTGCAGAGCAGAGAGCGGCAGGCATGAGCGACGCCGCTGCCGCAGGACCTGGCTGTGCCCCAGCGTCCCAGAGCTGCGGGGGGAGCCCACCTGGAGACACAGCAGCAGTTGGCCTGGCCCATCCTGCCCGGCCAGGAGGACCGTCACGGTGCGCAGCGCAGCCTGACACCAAGGATGCGGGACAGCCGGCATGAGTGAGGCTAGGAAGCGGGGTGCTGGTGCCGAGGCAGCGCTGATCAGCTGGGCCCTGCCTCCTCCCAGCGCCACTCTGTGCCAGCACAGCTCCCTCCTGCCGGCACTGGGGGCTGTTGGCTCCAACGGACCAACGTCCCAACCCCAAAGGAAACTGGGGGCGGAGCTGGGGGCAGTACTGGGGTGGGGGTTCTCTCCAGTATGGCCATGTCTGTCTTGCACTGGGGAGCCCAGAGCCGGATGCAGCCGAGGGGAAGGATCACCTCCCTCCACCTGCTGCCAGTGCTTTCCCTCCTGCAGCCCTGCATGCAGGTAGCTTCCTTTGCCCCGAGGGCACTTTGCGGCCTCCAAATTGGTCAACTTGGGGTTGACCGGGGAGGGAACCTCTCTGTTGGGGAAGCAAAGAGGGGTGATGGGCTGAGATATTGGCAGGCAGAGCCGGCTGGGGGCTTACCCGGAGGGCAGGCGCACCAGGACGAGTGGGAGCCTGCTGCTGTACCGGCCATGGCGGTTGGTGAGTGTGGGGTTGGTTTGGGGCAAACTGTGCCCTAGGGGGGTCTGTCCCCACTGTGATAATTCCTCAAGCACCTGCTTCAGCCAGCCTTGCACTGGTTTGCTTTTTCATACCACAACAACTTCCCATCTCAGCGATTTCCCATCCTGATGATCATTTCCTGTCCTCAGTGCTGATTTTCCATTCCCACCATGGCTTCCCATCTAACCATGGGTTTTTGGGAGGTGATTTTTGTCTCCAAGGGCAAGCGATGGCCTTGCAATGCTGACATGTGTGTGCTGCCCCATCTTCCCCGATGGTGGAGATGGGAGGGGGATTTGGGGTGATTTTGGGTTGGTTTTGTCCTCCCCCGTCTCTGGTCTGGGCTAGAGGTCAGTCTTGGTCTTGCTGTCGAGGAAGCAAAACTCTGTGACGTTCATGTGCCCCTTCCTGGGGAGCGCCGGTGGGGCCATGCTGGGGGTCCATCCTGGGCACAGGGAAGCGTGGCGGGGCAGCGGGTGGGCGTCCTTCCCTGCGGGGTCTGCCAGTGCAAGGGGTACGCCGGTGGTTAGCGAGACCTGTGGGGAGCGTTCCCCTGCACCCCAGCTCAGCCAGGCTCTGGGCACGTTCCCTACAGATGCTCAGACCCCGAGGGAGGCTGAGGAAGAGACGTCGGAGGGACCTGATGTTTCCCCCCAGGCTGGGCTTTTTTTCCCCCGTCCTCGTCACTCTGCAAGGCCATGCTCGTCACCCAGGTTAGGGGGAGGACTGGGCCCGGGGCAGGGGTTTTGCAGGCAGAACATTTCTTGAGGCTCCCGGTAATGCAGTTCCCAGGGAGTGCTTAAGAAATGGCGCATTTGCCCATAATTGCTATTGTTGGTTTCTCCCCATCGCTCCCTCTCCAGCTCCCTTCTCCCATTTTTAAATTCCTCCCTCTCTCTCTTCAGCCCCTCACGATTGTTTACTTTCCCTTTCTTTCTCCATCTGGCTCCTCCATCTTGTTTTTCGATTCCTCCCTCTCTGCCCTATAGACTGACACTATTTTTGGTTCCCTCTGACTCCCTCTCTGTCTTTCCTAATTCCTCCCTGCCTGTCCCATAGCCCGTTGCCATTTTTGTCTTTCTCCACATCTCTCTCTCGTGCTCCCTGTCCTTCTCTTCTTCTATCACCGTCTCCCGCTTCCTGCTCTTGTTTTCCCTCTCTCTCCTGCAGCCTGGCCCCCCTTTCCTGCCTGCTCAGCGGGCTGTGCTTCTCCCTTCTCTCTGCGCCTCCCTCCTGCTCCCCATCCCCTTTTGCTCTCCCTCCGTCTCCATCCTGGCGGCCATGGCTGCTCTGTCCTTCTCCGCCTCCTTCTCCTGACCCGCATCCCTCTGTTTCTCAGTCTCTCGGGAGTCTTTCCCGTCCTCCCCTTGCTCTGTGTCCTGCTCTCGGCCCCTGCCTCTCCCTTCCTCTCTCCCTTTTCCCTCTCACCCTTTCCCCTCCGTCCCTCGGTCCTGCTCCCTGGCCCATGTCTCTCTCACTCCTCTTCTCTCTCTCTGCGCCCCCGTCCCACTCCCTCGCCCTGCCTGTGTCGGCCCGTCCCTCTGGCCTCCTCCCTGCCCTTCTTCTTCTCCCTCCGTCCCTCTGGCCTGCTGCCTAGCACTAGTTTTCTTCCCGCACCGCGCTCTGCCCTTCCCCTCCAGCTCTTTCCCGCTCTCTCCCTCTGCCGCCTCCTCACCACCATTTTTCCTTCCTCCACTCCCTGTCCCTTGTTCCCACCGTCCCTCTGTAACCGTGGGATAGGGGCTGTGAAACAGAAACTATAGAATCAGGTTGAGATAATTAGTTTGTAACCAAGGTAATAGGTAATGAAGCTAACTGACCATGGCAAGGTACAATGCTGCTGTGTTCCTTGTACAGTCCCTACCCAACCGGACAATAGGCCCGGGAATATTAATCTTATGAAGTAAGTTGCTATGGACAGATGCACCCACAACGAGGATACTGCGCATGCCTGCAAGAAGAGGCTCACCCAGCGGACACGGGTGCGCGACCACTGACGACCACCAGAGACCCTTGAGGACCACCGACTCAAATCACTGAGCATGCGTGACGGGGAGGAGGATATGGAAATGGATTCCAAGAAATGATTATCAGAGGACTGCCCTTTCTGAGAAAAACAATGAATATGTATGTTTTGATGCTATATAACCTGTGTGTTGGTGATCACCTGGCATGCACGTTGGGTGGAGCTATCCCCCGTGCATCCAGCACTGCAATAAAGAATGCCTGCCTTTTAACACTGCATTGGTGTTACGAGGTTTATTCCCGGATTTCGGTGACACCTCTGTCCAGCTCTGGGCCTGCGGGGTCCGGGCCGGGCCGGGAACGGTGTCCCTGCAGGGTCAGACCGCAAGCAGGAGCACCCCACGGCATGCTGGGAGCATGCTGTAGTTCTGGGGCACAGGGCTGCCCGGCGGCCATGTTGGTCTGGCCAGGCTCAGTCTCTGCTCCACCTGTGGCCCGGCTGAGCTGAGGGCTGGGGCTGCCCGTGGGGCCAGCCAGGCCCTTAGGCAGGTGTGGGGGTGTCTCCTGACAATGTGATGTAAGCCACAACACTTCATTTCACCTCTGAGCGTGTAATTTTGTGGCTGTTCTGGAATGTCTTACAGTGAAATGAGAGTTTTAAATGTGTGGTGGGTTGACCCTGGCTGGAGGCCAGGTGCCCACCACAGCCGCTCTATCACTCCCCTCATTCACCAAACAGGGGAGAAAAGGCATAACGAAATGCTTGCACGTCGAGATAAGGACAGGGAGAGATCACTCACTAATTGTTGTCACGAGCAAAACAGACCAAACTTAGAGAGGGAATTCATCTAATTTATTCCTAGGCAAAAGAGAGTAGAGGAATGAGAAAATAAAATCGACTCTTAAAACACTTCCCCCCACCCCTCCCATCTTCCCGGGCTCAACTTCACTCCCGGCTTCAACCTTCCCCCCCTCAGCGGCACAGGGGGACGGGGAATGGGGGTTACGGTCAGTTCATCTCACGGTGTTTCTGCCGCTTCTTCATCCTCAGGGGGAGGACTCCTCTCATCGTTCCCCTGCTCCAGCATGGAGTCCCTCTCACGGGGTGCAGACCTTCAGGAGCAAACTGCTCCAGCGTGGGGTCCCTCCACGGGGTCACAAGTCCTGCCAGCAAACCTGCCCTGGCGTGGGCTCCCCTCTTCACGGGTCCACCGGTCTGGCCAGGAACTTGCTCCAGCGTGGGCTTCCCACGGGCCGCAGCGTCCTTCAGGTGCCTCCACCTGCTCCGGCGTGGGGTCCTCCACGGGCTGCAGGTGGAATCTCTACACCCCCTCATCCTTCCTCCATGGGCTGCAGGGGGACAGCCTGCCTCACCATGGCCTTCACCACGGGCTGCAGGGGGATCTCTGCTCCAGTGCCTGGAGCACCTCCTCCCCCTCCATCTTCACTGACCTAGGTGTCTGCAGAGTTTCTTACATCTTCTCACTCCTCTCTCCGGCTGCAAAAGCTCTCTCCCTCTAAGTGTTTTCCTTCTAACTATGTTATCACAGAGGCGCTGATTGGCTTGGCCTTGGCCAGCGGCGGGCCCGTCTTAGAGCCGGCTGGCATTGGCTCTATCAGACACAGGGGGAACTTCTAGCAGCTTCTCACAGACGCAACCCCTGTAGCCCTCCCGCTACCAAAACCTTGCCACGCAAACCCAACACAGTCTTCCAAATGGATTTTTGGTTTATTTTGACACCACCAAGCCTTGACTGGTTTGGGATGCCTTGATCAATTTTCCTCTAAATTACAACATACAACAAAAGAGGAAAAAAATGACAGGGTCACAAAAGCCTTTGGTGTCACTAAAAACATATCCTCCTACACCCGGGCAACGAGAGAGAACAGTTTTGCCCATTTTACTGGTTACGTCAGCCCTTGAAGAGCTGAGTGCTGCACTGGTTCCTCTCTGCTTTGTGCCGTAGGGAATCAGAAGAGCAGGCAGGAAAGCCAAGGGACCACAAAGGCACCTGGCTGGGATGAGAGGAGGAACCTGCAGTCGAATTCACAATGGAGCATGGGCTTGTTGTTACAGAGGTGGAAAATCAGCCATGCATCCTCTCTGCTACAGCCCACCTTCACGGTAGGAGCGTGCCCTGAGAGGACCGAAGGAAAGGGGCACAAATTAAAGCACATGATATTCCCACTGCACATGAGAAAACAAGTTTTTACTGTTGGGGGACAAATGCTGGCAGAGGTTGCGCAGGGAGGTTGTGAAGTCTCTGTCCTTGGAGAAATTCATAACCCAAGAGAACACGGTCCTGGGCAACCTGCTCTAGGTGACCGTGCTCGAGCAGGTGGGTTGGACCAGACAACCTCCACAGGTCCCTCCCAGCCTCAGCCATTCCCTGTGATTCTGTGCTTTGGTTGGACTCCTAAAGCCTCTGAACTCAGCCCTGGTGCCCGCTGGAAAGGATTCTGGGACAAGGGATGCTCCCAAACTCCTCCAGTGCAATTCATCACCAAATAACCTCTACCTCGTCCAGAATATGGTAGGGCAGACACAGTCAGAAGACAGAAAAGATCCTTTTATTGTGGAGATCCAGTGCAGGAGCCCGGCAGTCACAGTGGTTCAGCCGGGAACAGGATGTCGGCACCTACAACGACAGAGCCAGCAAGCGCTGATAAATCCACAAGGGCAGGAACGGGCAGGACCTGGTTCCCCTTTCTTTGGGAACGCAGTTGACAAGGAATTGTTTATAGCCCAGAAGAGAGAGAGCTACTGCTGGCACTGACTAGGGCATGGCTCTGGCGCCTTATCCCCATGGGCAATGCCCTTAGAGAGCTGCGAGTGCACAGAGATACACCGTGGCCCTGTGCCATGCAGCAGGGCTCGATGGGGAGCCCCCAGGCAGCTGCCAGGGAGTTCTTTCCAAACCTTGTGCAGCACCATCCCTCTCCGGCCCTTGCCAGCCAGTTTGACGGACTTTGAGCAGCCTTCAGAGTTGGGAAGGAAGGACAGCAGAGCCGGGAACACCCCGGGCCTCTTCACCTGCGGCACCTTCCAGCCCCCGTCTTTTTCTCTCCTCCTCCTTTTCTTTCTTGGAGGCACTCCCTCTCCTCCGCCCAGCCTCTTTGCTCTTTCTTTTTCTTTTTTTTTGGTTTGCCTGTTCCTGGGGAGAGCCTGCAAACCTTTCCATCCCGCAATGGGATTAGATAGATAAAGGCAGCCTCACCTGGAATCAGGTCTTGGTTTAACCGGAGGTGAACTCTTTTTACCTTCTTTCCTCTGAAAGTCTCTTTACTTCTTCTGCCCATAGCAGGGAGTCTACTCTGGTCTCTGGGCTGGTTGGAGGCAAAGCAACGGGGGCCTAAACCAGAAATGTCGGCGTTAGCAGGTGGCAAAGGACACCCCGTGCAGTAAGCGACGCTTTGGCAAAGTGCTACCTTAGCTCTACAGAGAAGAGCCCTGCGGCTGGTTTGCATTAGCCCTGCCTTCCAAGGGCCTCCCTTTGGAATACCACGTTCACACAGGTGTGTGACACTCGGTTCATTTGTGGGGCCATTCAGCAGGGAGCCTGCGGTCCTGCTCCGGGCAAGAAAAGGCTTGCCCGCTTCATTCTGCCGGGGTTTCTTCTGCCCTCCCGAGACAGAGCTCTGCAGATACCCCTTTGGTGTAAGGCCACCTTCTGCGGTGGGAGGCTTTGCCTTCTCTAGGCGTTTTGTAGGTATTTCCTTGGATTAAGCACATGCCTGAGGCATTTGAGAAACAACCTTTTTGGGTTTACTTACAATGTATCAGTCTGAGGGGAGAAAAACCAAACCCAACCCCCAGATAAAGCCCCAAGAGGTGGAATGCCAGGAAGAGGCACACCAGCTCCTGGGACTCATCAGAACCACCCTCCTAGACGAGGCACGTTGTCCCAGTGTTTGTGGAGCTGTCATACCTCTGCTGTTTCCGACCCCACCACCGTGTCTGCCCCTGCTGCTTTCTGGAGGACGAGCAGACGAGGTGGTGCGTCCAGAAAGGCTTTTGCCTGGTGCTCAGGTAGTGCAAATGTTGTCCCTTGAAGTCAGCTTCCTTAGCCCAGTGTGTAAGCAGCCAATCGTACGCACCGAGACGAGATATTGTTTCTTCCATGTTTGCGCAAAGATGGGTGCTAGGCAGTTTCCCCAAAGCTAGCACACCAGTGGCAGTTCCATTGGAGATCTGTACAGCCCCGGGTGTTCTGCCTCCTAGTCACAGCTTCTAAACTGCAGCTGGGGAACTCTTTGCTCGCTTCCATTTCAAGACACAGGACCTTCTACATTCACTACGCATGTCCAGTGAGGCAGGGTCTTTATCTGGGGAGGGGGGTGTGTTAGCACTGGAGGTGTGGTTTTCATATTCTAAGGGGGACAGTTCATTCTAAGGACACCAGTTAGAGGAATTTCACTGGCTTTTGACTTTCAAGGATGTACATCTCCTTGTTAACAAGCGTTCCTCTGGTCGAGATCCCTTTGCTACATCTTTTCTAAGTATACCTCATTCTAATTCAATACCTTCGAAGGTTCCAAGGACGGTCCTCCTCTTCTCCAATCCTTAGTCACCTTATTCTCAAGCAATAAGCGCTAAGGAATACACAGCTCAGAATACGCAGTCTGAATGTGAACTCCTTCTTTCCTGTTTCAGACAACACAAACACCTTTCATGCCCCAAAGTAAGTTGCCAGGACTCTGGTTAAAGCTCTGCATAACAACCTAAAATTTTCCTTCGTGCATGATTGCCACAGTGTGGGAGTCTGTTTAGCAATTTGCTGTCGTCGTGGAGCCCGGCAGGCAGCTAAACCAACCATACAGCCGTTTGCTCACCCCCCTGCCCCAGTGGGATGCGGGAGAGCATCACAAAATAAAAAGTAAAACTCGTGGGTTGACATTAAGAGAGTTTAATGTGACAGAAAAAGAAGGTAATAAATAAGAACAACAACAACGATAACAACAAAACCACCACCAACATTAATACTAATTTAATTTCATCTAAAATGTGCTCTTTTGCCCATTATACCTTGGAGGGTGGACTCTAATCTTTTAAACATTTAAAAAAAAATGAAACATCCGTGAATAAGTGTAGGTGGAGTGCCTGAACTGTTGAATGGCAGGCAATATCTCAATGACATCCACAAATTGCAGAAATGTTGCAATCGTGGCCTTGTAATACAAAGACATTAACGTTTACTGGCAGCTTAAGAAACTAACAGCCACGGTAGAAGAGAATTCCTCCCTCTTCTCTCTTTCTTTCTTTCTTTCTTGTTATTTTTTTTGCATGTTAAAGTTTCTAATTTAATATCCTCAAATATTCTAAAATACTGAACTAGTATTAGAGAAAAATGAGCGCAAGGTAAGGAGCATCATGCTGCATTTCTTGCTAAATGTCTGGTTTCATTTCATTCAGACTGGAAAGGAAACCAAGCTTGTACCTGCAAAAGAATTCAAAGAGCTGTCTTTGGTGCCCAGAGGGAGCAGACAAGCACTGGGGAGCAGTCTGCAGGATCAGAACTTCAGCCTGCTCCGGGTGATAAACCCTCTGGAGAGGAAAGAGAAACCCCACTTAGGTGTTTGGTTTTATGGTGATCAGACAGCTCAGTAGCAGCCCTCTGCTACAGCTGCAGCATAAGTAGGCAAGTTGCTTAAGCACCAAATTAAACTTTCACTTTCCACTTTGCTGTCATTTTTTCCCTTCCTCTTAATTTTGATATTTAAGTGAACAGTTGAAGTATTTGCTTACTTGGGGAAAAACCAGTGCTATCCTCGTCCTCTTCTGATAAGCTACTAAGTTGAAGGGCAGAAAGCTGAGCCCACCAAGAAGATATTTAGAGGAGGGGAAGTAGTTCAGAGCCATCGGTGGATGTTCTTCATCTGGCCAAAAGTGAGGAGGGGGCAGAAGACCTACAGGTAGCTAAAGGGAAGCAGAAGAGAGCTGCTGGGAGCCAGCGGTGTGATGTGGAGATAGCAAAGTGCTACACTGCAGTGTGTCAGGCAAAGTATTTTCAGGGAGCGTAGAGGAGGTGAATGCCATTGAAGAGAGCACAGCTCATCTGACGTCATTGCCCTGCTGGTCCTTCCCGTACAAGAAAGATGAACTCCCCTGGGAATGACGGCAGAGGAGAGCTGCAGGGATTGCTGGGACATGGGAGATGGAGATGCGCGATGACATCGGGAGTCCTTGATTTGCTTGGGCTAGAAGAGCAAGTGGAAGAAGAGCGGGGTGACTGCTGTGAATGCAGAAGCAGGAAACAGCATGAAGGGAGAAGAGTTACTAAGCTTGAAAAAAAGCGTACCGCCTGGCCCTGAGTAAATTGAAGCAGCAAACTGGAAGAAAACTCTTAATGCTGGGAAGATCTGGGTTCTGCAACAGCCTTCCAATGGGAATAAAGAAAGTAGAAAGCAACCAGCCAACCCCTTATTGCTTCATATGGCGTTCAGTAAGTTTATGGCGAGCCTGGAGATCTCTTCCAGTCTCTCCTTCCTCCAAATGAGGTGCCTCTTCAGGCATTGCCTTTCAAGATATGTCTTCCCTTTTCACATTTTCCTTGCTCTGCTGTCCTCTTGTTTGAAGGCCTGACCCCTTGCTGATCAAGTATTTGGATGGCCAGAAGTACTACGCTGCCAGGATTGCTTCACTTTTGTGAATTGTGCTTAAGGACTTGCTGACCCTTCCCGTTTTCTGACTCGAGTCACTTCTGACAGTCCCTTCTTGCTACTAGATCCTACACTTCTGGTAGAGCCTTGTCTCTTTGTAGATGCTTAATGTCTTTTCTTCCCTTTCTTATTTCAAAGTAAGAGGTTTCAAAAGGAAAAACAACCAACCCCCTCGACACACACACTGTCCCTCAGCCCCACCACTGCTGATTGCTCCTTGGGGCAGCCACCCTTTGCCACGTACTCGGAGAAGTCAGGGAGCTCATTGAGAAGGGCAGTCAAGCAGGGGGCTGTTGGGAACTCTGGGGATATCGGGGACGGTGTCCTTGCAAGCTTTCCTGGGCATGGGATGCCTGCTCACGGGCTCTGCCAATCCCCAGAGCTCACCTTTGGGCTCTGCCTGGGTTCTGCCGTGTGGTAAAGCTGCGATGGGGTGGTGGGGCTGACGTCGGGGACACTGTCCTTGATGAGACGCATGCCATTGTCGGAGGGCTGCAACGGCTTCTTGGTGCTGCCGGGCAGGGTGTGGACCACAGGGAGGCCCTGCACCCAATGCTGAGCCGCGTGGTGCCGGGGCTTCCCATCAACCACGGCCCATGGCCCTAGGCCCATCGGCTGGTGGGGCACCAGCGTCCCTGTCACCACCTGCTGTCCCCAGCCGTGGGCGTGAAGCTCACGCCGGGCACTTCCAACGCCCTCAGTATCCGTAGGGGGAACCTCTGTGTTGGGGGAAGCGAAGAGGGGTGATGGGCTGAGATATTGGCAGGCAGAGCTGGTTGGGGGCTTACCCAGAGGGTAAGCTCGTTGAGGACGAGCAGGAGCTTGGTGCTGTACCGCCTGCGGCAGTTGGGGAGTCTGGGGTTGGTTTGGGACAAACTCTGTTCTAGGGTGTCTGTCCCCACAGCAATCATTCCGCCAGCACCTGCTTCATCCAGCCTTGCACTGGTTTGCTTTTTCATACCAGAACAACTTCCCATCTCAGCGATTTCCCATCCTGCTGATGACTTCCTGTCCTCAACTAAACTTAAGAAAAGTCCCAAAGCCTCTCCAGGGGACAAGAGAGTAATGTGTGGGTCGCAAGTGCTAAGGTGCGCCTTGGAAACCTCGTCCTTGTTTTGCCAAATAAGGGAGAATACTCAAACGACCCTACCAATTGTCCAAGGGCCACCAGGAGAATTGGCAGACTCATTGGTAGGCTCCTGGGCAAAGAGCCTTTTTCCCCTTTGAGAGAGGTGAATCCCATCAGAGTTCCTGAAGCCTGGTGCCGTGTAGGCCAACCCATAGTCAAAAACCCCAAAACCGTGGCGGGTGACACCAGCCACAGAGCCATGTCTTTATGGACTGTGTCCGTCTGTTCCTCCCAACATTGCTGCCCACAACTGGAAGGAGGGAGGAAAAAATAACCTGCGCTCCAGATCCCTTCAGCGACCGTCCAAGACCCAAGCCGAAGTCTCTTTTGATTGCTTTTGCATTATGCGTCGCAGCTTTGTCCCCACCCACATGGAGGAGCAGTAGTGGGGAGTAGTCAGAGGGCTGTACCAGGCTGGGGAGTTTCCTCGTATCGTCTTTAACAGGGGCCCCAGGGAGGCAGCAGACTTCTCTAAGAGGAGGGTCCGCCCTGCATATCAGACCCTCTGTACCCTGTGCACCACAGTACGCCATTGGCCGCCTTGGCCACGAAGGAACATTGCTGGCTCGCCCTTAACTTGGTGTCCACCAGGACTCCCAGGTCCTTCTCCGCAAGGAAAACACGCAGCCAGTCGTGTCTTTAGCTGTCTGGAGAGCACCCGCTCTCGGCCCTCCACACCAAGGCTGAGCCCAGCTCCCGCAGCAGGGTGGAGCGGAGACATTTCCCCATTCCCCTGGGGCAGCCGTCCCCAGCGCTCAACAGGCAACCTGCCCGGCCTGTGTGCTGCAGCGGCCTGTCGAACAGCACCAGGCCGAGGGGCAGCCGAGGCGAGGGAGCCACCCTGCGCGCGCTCAGCAGGATCAGGCCGCTCTCTCCTCTACCGCCATGAGCAGCGCTGGCAGGATGAGCCCTCCCTGCCCGGCCTCTGGGTGGGAAAAGGGACATGGCTTTGTGCTGCCCTTACCAGGGGGTCCCGAACCAGTGCTACACTGGTGGGAACTGGTTTAGGCTGGTGAGCAGGGCCCCCCCAGCTGCCCCCCGCCCGTCTCTCCCCCCAGTCTCCTCAGGCTGCTGGGCCTCTGGCCCCGCCCCAGGCCAGCTGGGGCTGACAGGCCACCTCTGGC
>NW_026561487.1:7500-58256 GCF_028858705.1 Grus americana
AATCACAGGCAAATACAAAACTCCAGAGGACCGCTCCTCGGGAACGCCGTTCCCGGGAGACACCATCAAAATTTCATCTCTGGCCCTGCCTGGCAAAAACCCCGGCCCGAACCGCGCCGCCGTCCGAACTTTGGCGACGAACGTCGCCTCGCGGAGCGGCCGGGACCGGGGGAAAAAAAAACCCAGCCGGGGGAGGAAAAAAAAAATCCCCCAGCTGGGATTTTTTTTTTATTCTAATTTCAAACAGCACACTAGCTTGCTCAACCTGGAAAGAAATACACCCCCCCCCACCCCCCCAAAATTAGGCACCACCACCTCACACCCCACCCCTCACCCAAACACCCGTCCATTCCACCGCAACCAGACATTGCCCGCTCCTTCCGGCGCTCCCCGGGAACGCCGTTCCCGGGAGACACCATCAAAATTTCATCTCTGGCCCTGCCTGGCAAAAACCCCGGCCCGAACCGCGCCGCCGTCCGAACTTTGGCGACGAACGTCGCCTCGCGGAGCGGCCGGGACCGGGGGAAAAAAAAACCCAGCCGGGGGAGGAAAAAAAAAAATCCCCCAGCTGGGATTTTTTTTTTATTCTAATTTCAAACAGCACACTAGCTTGCTCAACCTGGAAAGAAATACACCCCCCCCCACCCCCCAAAATTAGGCACCACCACCTCACACCCCACCCCTCACCCAAACACCCGTCCATTCCACCGCAACCAGACATTGCCCGCTCCTTCCGGCGCTCCCCGGGAACGCCGTTCCCGGGAGACACCATCAAAATTTCATCTCTGGCCCTGCCTGGCAAAAACCCCGGCCCGAACCGCGCCGCCGTCCGAACTTTGGCGACGAACATCGCCTCGCGGAGCGGCCGGGACCGGGGGAAAAAAAAAACCCAGCCGGGGGAGGAAAAAAAAAATCCCCCAGCTGGGGTTTTTTTTTATTCTAATTTCAAACAGCACACTAGCTTGCTCAACCTGGAAAGAAATACACCCCCCCCACCCCCCAAAATTAGGCACCACCACCTCACACCCCACCCCTCACCCAAACACCCGTCCATTCCACCGCAACCAGACATTGCCCGCTCCTTCCGGCGCTCCCCGGGAACGCCGTTCCCGGGAGACACCATCAAAATTTCATCTCTCGCCCTGCCTGGCAAAAACCCCGGCCCGAACCGCGCCGCCGTCCGAACTTTGGCGACGAACGTCGCCTCGCGGAGCGGCCGGGACCGGGGGAAAAAAAAAACCCAGCCGGGGGAGGAAAAAAAAAAATCCCCCAGCTGGGGTTTTTTTTTTATTCTAATTTCAAACAGCACACTAGCTTGCTCAACCTGGAAAGAAATACACCCCCCCCCACCCCCCAATATTAGGCACCACCACCTCACACCCCACCCCTCACCCAAACACCCGTCCATTCCACCGCAACCAGACATTGCCCGCTCCTTCCGGCGCTCCCCGGGAACGCCGTTCCCGGGAGACACCATCAAAATTTCATCTCTGGCCCTGCCTGGCAAAAACCCCGGCCCGAACCGCGCCGCCGTCCGAACTTTGGCGACGAACGTCGCCTCGCGGAGCGGCCGGGACCGGGGGAAAAAAAAACCCAGCCGGGGGAGGAAAAAAAAAATCCCCCAGCTGGGGTTTTTTTTTATTCTAATTTCAAACAGCACACTAGCTTGCTCAACCTGGAAAGAAATACACCCCCCCCACCCCCCAAAATTAGGCACCACCACCTCACACCCCACCCCTCACCCAAACACCCGTCCATTCCACCGCAACCAGACATTGCCCGCTCCTTCCGGCGCTCCCCGGGAACGCCGTTCCCGGGAGACACCATCAAAATTTCATCTCTGGCCCTGCCTGGCAAAAACCCCGGCCCGAACCGCGCCGCCGTCCGAACTTTGGCGACGAACGTCGCCTCGCGGAGCGGCCGGGACCGGGGGAAAAAAAAACCCAGCCGGGGGAGGAAAAAAAAAATCCCCCAGCTGGGATTTTTTTTTATTCTAATTTCAAACAGCACACTAGCTTGCTCTACCTGGAAAAAAAAAATTACATAACACACACAGACAGCCCAACACACACAAAAATAGGCAGCGCCACAACCTCACGCTCCACCCCTCACCCAAAGGCACAGCCGTTCTGCCACCCGCCCGCCACAACGAGCCACGGCCCCGATTCTTGTCCCATCTGTGGAACGGCCTCACCCTGTCCCTTAAGACACCATCGCCGCTGCGCCTGACTCTGTAGAGTTAGCGCTCATAGGCAGGGACCGGGGAATATGCCTTGCTAACTGCACCGCTCCTTCGCTGTTACTTGGATACTCCACAAAAACCTCACTCGAGGGTGTCGTGCGGGAATCCAAATCGTGCCGTGGCACCTGAAAACCGCAACGGAGGAGCTCTAGGGCCGGCCGGCCGACAACTACCCTCTGCCTCGCAAAACGGCCCGTACGACCTCCGCCCCAACCGACTGTACTGACAGATTACCATCCTGGGCTGGGGCCGCTCTCTATGCCGGCTCTGCAATGCCCAACCACCCAAATGCAACAAGAGCCATACCGAACACCAGGCAACACCAAGCACTGCGATGCAATGTACAACCAAATATAAAGCATGCCTTAACACAATGCTATGTAACACTGGACAGTCTCAAATGGCAGGCAATACAAATACAGGGCCAGGCAACGCAATACAGAGCCGCGCAACGCAACACAGAGGACCGGGTCACAGAACACAACAGAGTCTCCATTGGCAGGCAGTACAAAGACAGAGCCATGCAATGCAACACAGAGGACCGGGTCACAGAACACAAGAGAGTCTCCATTGGCAGGCAGCGGCAAGGCACAGCGGCGCAAGGCGAGGCAGGGCGCGGGCCCACGTAACGCGAGGCAGAGCGGCGCGAGGCGGGGCGCGGGCCCACGTAACGCGAGGCGGTCCCCGTTGGCAGGCAATACGAATACAGAGTAGCACAATGCGATATCCGGCCAAAGACAGGGCTGCGCAAGGCAATACAACGCAAAGCGCTACAAAACAAGACGTCTCAGATGGCGGTCAAAACCAACACAAATTGCGGCAAGGCAACACAACAACACCAGAACAACGGGTGTGTGAGAGAAGCTAGGCTGTAAGACACAAGCCTCTAAGCATATGTCGCGTGAAAGGGTACGAGTCTGATGTGTGGCTGAGGGAGGCCCTCCCGTTGAGTCACGAGGTTCAGAAAGGACCCCCTTGCTTTCTAAACTCCTTCGCAGAGAGGAGCCTAGGTGCGGCTAGGTCCAGTCTTAGTCCCAGACTTGGTCAACGGTTTACATCTAAAGGATTATGTGTGTAGCCACATATCAGAGTCGACGTTTGCCTGTCAGAGCCCCACTAAGGACTTTCACTGAAACAGTTTCACAAAGTTGAAAACAAAAATAGGTAGTTTGAGGCAACAGATATAAAAAGTTTGGAACTGCCATTGATAAATGCACTTACTGCAACAATTTTGAGCTCAAGTTAATAGTTCAGCGCTTTTGTTAATGATAGTTTTCCCAGAGTAACATCCGACATAATCGGAGGCGCAAGTCTTACCAAAGAGGCGTCCCTGCTTGGGGAGGAGAGAGAGAGGTCCAGGCCCGTCGACCCGTCCGGATAGTTGGAGTTCTCGTCCTCAAAAAAGAGGATTCTGAATGCCAGATTTATACTTTTGGCAAGGTGGGACTAAGTCAGGTATTGTGTGCCGACTGGCCCTTAACAAGGCTGGTTGTGCGATTGGTCGGGGCTGGGGGGGGGAAGTGGCGGAGAACAAACGTGTTCAGTACAGAGGAGCGGTGGTCTGTTTAGTTTTACCAAAGTAAGGTCGAGCTGCGAAGGACGCTCCCCCTCGCCCCAGGCGTCACTTTGTTGATTAAGGAGTAGACCTGTCAGACACCGCATCTTGTTAAGATGAACAAATTGCTCATCTCCTGCCCCTGTTCAGGTCCGGTGCTTATCAGTGCAAGATAAGCAAGTTGCTCAATGCCTGCTCTCGCCCAAGCTGGACTCCCCCGGGCCCCTTCTGCTGGGTCAAAATGGCCCTGTATTCGGCACCAACAAGACTAGACTAGTCCGGCATCCCACAGCATACAGGGATGAAAGATGGTATCAAACTTCAATTGAGGCGGAAGTTTCTAGAGCATGACTGTGAGTCCGGCACAGACCACCTCCGCAAAGGCCACCTCGCAGAAACATCTGCGATGCGAGGTGCGCTTTAAGCTCCGATCGCGAGACGAGAAACGCTCGACAGGCCGTATTCCGAAGCGACGAGACGTCGCGGACCCCGCGGATGCTCGCCGAGCGCGTGCGGCAGAACCTAGAGACCTGCCGTAAGGCGCCGTACGCATCAAAAAGCACAGATCACAGAAATGACGCTGCAACGCTGAGAGAGGCCAGAATGTTTACATCCGGCACGATGCACCCGGGACCCCTATCTGTCCCTAGACTCGAGGCAGACTAAATAGCCCTCTGCTACCCTGACATTAACCCCCTGCTGGCCCTGCCCCCAACCACCATTTTTGCCCCTTAAATTACCTTTCAGAGGGCAGAATCCAGATTCCCTTCTCATGGGGAAAAGGTCATCTAACCGGGACGCTCCCCCATCCGCCGGGTTCCGCTTCATCCCTCACGAGACAGAGCGTCGCCGGTCGCCGACGTGCCGCCCGGCGTCGACCTCCGCTGCGACGAAGCCCTCCTTGGAAACGCCTTCCTCTCGCCCGTCCCTTTTCCTCGGCCGCTCGGAGTCGGATTCTTCGGCCTGCCGTGCCGAGGCCTGACCGCCACCTGCAAAACTCAAAAGACGGGATGTGATTTTAGCTACGTCTATAATACGACACCTCAGAAAACTGCTACGTCAGCGCACCGGTCATCGCTCGCCTCGCTTAAGTTCGCTCCGGTGCGGATATCCCGTTTGCGCATCGATTCGCGCCTAGAAAATACAACCGGAAAAGCGTGAACTAGGCGGAGTCGCCGACACGCCGATCCGCTGACGTCGGACGCCGGCCCACCTTTGTCCGGCGCTCCTCTCGCCTCTTCCGGGGGCCTGTGACGCGCGGCTTGTCGCTCGGCCTCTGACAAACCCAAACAAACTGTGCAAAGTAAGGCGGTGGCCGCTGACCGATAGCTTGACGAGACCGAAAGGTCTATCATCTTTTCTGCATAAGCCTTCTAACTAGAGCTAAAACAAACAGAGAAGAGATACACCGAACCCCAAATATACCAACTAAGGCACATGTGAGATTGAACCCACTCAACTACCGCACAAACTGCTGCTCCCAGAAGGCCAGAGTACAGCTTCTGACCCCCGCCAATGCAATGAAACTGTGACAGCTGTCTACAGATACTTGCCCAGAGATGGACTGTAGCGTCTTCACCAAAAGAATCCGGTCACGCCAATGTTTTACCGCCACACCACAAAGCTATGCTACCCCTGTCTTTAACATTGCTACACCCCTGGGGGGAGCGGCTCCGACCCCGACACGGCGCACAGACTCCGCAAATGCGACCGTGAGACACGAGAAGGCCGCGAGCAAGAACGGCTACCGTGGCGAAGGTAAGACTGGCGAGGAAGCCCTATGGCACCGCAACGTTGCGGGTGCTTTATAGCGGCCCCGGGAAAGAGGCGACGGCCTTGGCCGGCGAGAGAAAGAGGCTGTCAAAACTGAAATGACAGATGCATCAGAGGCCGGGTTTTAAGATCTAAGGCCTTTAAAAACGTGGGGAATGAAACCTGAGAAAAGAACTCAGGGCAAACGTAACGCTCGGAGGAGCTGCTGGCAGCGCCCGGCTGGGCGCCGCAATAGACGTCCGCTCAGAAACATCTACGACACAATACACGCCAAACAGAGCTATGCTTTAAGCTATAACTACAAGAGAGAAACTGGCTTGATGAGCTCAATACCAATGAGCACAGATATTCAAGACTCATGAGATCTAATAAGGTACCTGGTGATCACAAAAAGCAGCGGAGGCATCGAGACCTGAGGGAGTTGCGGCGTACAGCATAAGACAGACAACGCAACCTGCATGACACAACCGCACGCGGGCTGAAATCGCCCTGCCCGGCGCCGACGAGTAACCCGCGCCCTTTGCCTACCCAAAGGCGACCGCTCCCGCACAGCCCTCTCCCGTACGCTAACTTTAAAAGCCATCCCCTGCAACTCCCAAACTTGTCCGGACCTACCTTCTTACGGCGCTCTGCTCTCCTCCTCTGCCGCTCGTCGGTGGGCATCTAGCCAGTCCGCATCTGGAAAAATCACACCGAGTTATCAAACAAGTCACCCAGATGCCGAGTGAGAGCCAAACAATTCCGGACGGGCCGTATCGGCACGCTAACCGTACGCTCCTATTGCTATTCCGCCTATCCCCGACTCGACAGCCCTGGGCAGAGCAGCTCCACGCACACACACACACCACACACAGAGACAGACGCTACACAGAACGCTACAAACAACGCGAATCACAAGTGAGAGAAAACTCTCAGCGAGAGGAACGACTCCCGGACGGGAGAGGCTACCGAACAAGACGACCTATAGGGCACGATGCCCGGGTGAGGAAGCTCTATGGCAACCCCAGAAGAGAATTGACCGTAAATGGCCCGTTATAAGAAGTTACTGTCAAAACCGAGATGATGGGGGCAGCAAGAAGCCCGTCTTCAAGACCTAAGGAGGTAAGGATGCAGGGAGGAAGACCCGGTCCCTGAAAATGGATTGCTGGAGAGCAGAGCTCCGGACGCAGCCTGGTATAGCGCTGCAAATACAGGACCCTCCAGAAACTTCCGACACGCAAGAATGATCCACGCCATAAGCTCGCTATGCGAGAAAAGAAGCGCCCGATTGGCGGTACGCTGACGAGTACCGGCGTTCGAGAGCCTAGTGACGGCGCCCGAGAAGCATGCCGTGCCCCTCGAGCGCAAAGAGGGCGTTGAGACGCGAGGAAGGGCTGAGACACACAGGACAAGACACACAACAAACATACCACAGACACAGGCTGGAACTGCCCTGCCCAACACAGCCTAGTATTGTGTTGACAAGTAACCCGCTCCCTTTGCCCACCCTAGGGGACCGCTGCCAGACAGCTCTTGCCCCTACGCTAACCGCAACACATCTCCCCTGCGACCCCCGAACTTGCCCCCTCCTCGGCCCGCTCCCTCCCCGGCCCCGGTCCCTCAACTTAGCTTTCAGAGGGCCGGGGATCTGAATCCATCCACAACAAACAACATGCACATTGTGCATCGGCTAACTGGGATCTTCCGGCAGTCGTCTGGACCCTCTTCACCTAGAGTAAACACATCACCAAAACAAACAAAACATTGTTGTCAGTCAGCATCGCACCGGTCAACACCAACCTTGCCCACAACGCCCCCCTCTCCTCAGAAGCACCGTGTCTTTCCGCTCACCTGCTCGGTCCAGAGACTGACCCCTGCAGCCGTCATCCCTCGTGGCACCTAAGACGCCAAGAGACACAAAATTACTCCTACGTTTGTCAGAAGTCACCGCTCCCACAACCGCCCTCGACGTTCCTCCAGCTCACCTCAAACGGACATCCGGTCCAAAAGGTGGCCACGCAGCGCCTGCAAAACCAGAGGAAAATGCTCAAACAAGTTGCCTTATACTGCTTTGCTATTAGACACTGACAAGCGCCTCACCTTCTCGGAACGCTCGTCGGCACGCGGCTTCGCCCCTCCGAGGCTCCCTGCGGCACCTGCCAAAAATCAAGCGAGAGGCACGTGCTCAGACACTGCCCAAAACTGCGACTTGCCCGCACCGATTCCTACCTCCCCCTCCTTGACCTCAGCCGCTTGCTCACCTGGCCTCCGTCGTTTTGGGCTGCCGTCCTTGCGCCCCACCTAGAAAACACAAACAAAGGATCCCTGTATCTTAAACAGCAATGCAACACCAGAAAAATAACTGCTGTACTTCAGCCCGCTAGTCGCCGCTCACCTGGCCCGAGTCACCTCCCGTGTCTGTGTCCTACGGGGTCCATATCCACCTTTGCACCTTCAAAATAAAAGCCACACACAAATCTGAATGGAGTCATATAGGCACCAGCCACATCTTCCCTCCGACTCCACTGGCCGACCCACCTCCTTACGGCGCTCTGCTCCCCTCCTGTGCTGCTCTTTGGTGCGCTTCCTCTCTCTCTGCATCTGGAAAAAAAAAACCACCAAGATAATTAAACAAGTCAGCCAGATGCCGAGCGAGAGCCAAACAATTCCAGGCTGGCCATACTGACACACTAACTGGACCCTCTTCTTGCTATTCCGCCTAACCCTGGACTCGACAGCCCCGGGCAGAGCAGCTCCACGCCCAAGACACACACGCACGGGGATCAACGCTACACAGAATGCTACAAACGCCACAAATCACAAGTGAGAGAAAACTCTCAGCGAGAGGAACGACTCCCGGACCGGAGAGGCTGCCCAACAAGATGACCTACAGGGCGTGACGCCCGGGCGCAGAAGCTCTATGGCAACCCCAGAAAAGAATGGACCGTGATAGCCAGTTGTAAGAAGCTACGGTCAAAACCAGGGCGAGGGATGCGGCAAGAAGCCTCTCTTCAAGACCTAAGAATGTAACGACGCAGAGAAGAAGCCTCAGTCCCTGAGAACGGACGGCTGGAGAGCAGAGCTCCCGATGCGGCCTAGGACTAGGCTGCAAAAAGAGGACCCGCCGGAACCTTCCGAGATGCAAGAACGATCCACGCCGTAAGCTTGCAGGGCAAGCAAAAGAAGCGCCCCGTTGGCGCTACACCGATGAATACAGGCGTCCGAGAGCCTAGGGACGGCGCCCGAGAAGCATGCCGTGCCCCTCGAGCGCAAAGAGGGCGTTGAGACGCGAGGAAGGGCTGAGACACACAGGACAAGACACACAACAAACATACCACAGACACAGGCTGGAACTGCCCTGCCCAACACAGCCTAGTATTGTGTTGACAAGTAACCCGCTCCCTTTGCCCACCCTAGGGGACCGCTGCCAGACAGCTCTTGCCCCTACGCTAACCGCAACACATCTCCCCTGCGACCCCCGAACTTGCCCCCTCCTCGGCCCGCTCCCTCCCCGGCCCCAGTCCCTCAACTTAGCTTTCAGAGGGCCGAGGATCTGAATCCATCCACAACAAACAACATGCACATTGTGCATCGGCTAACTGGGATCTTCCGGCAGTCGTCTGGACCCTCTTCACCTAGAGTAAACACATCACCAAAACAAACAAAACATTGTTGTCAGTCAGCATCGCACCGGTCAACACCAACCTTGCCCACAACGCCCCCCTCTCCTCAGAAGCACCGTGTCTTTCCGCTCACCTGCTCGGTCCAGAGACTGACCCCTGCAGCCGTCATCCCTCGTGGCACCTAAGACGCCAAGAGACACAAAATTACTCCTACGTTTGTCAGAAGTCACCGCTCCCACAACCGCCCTCGACGTTCCTCCAGCTCACCTCAAACGGACATCCGGTCCAAAAGGTGGCCACGCAGCGCCTGCAAAACCAGAGGAAAATGCTCAAACAAGTTGCCTTATACTGCTTTGCTATTAGACACTGACAAGCGCCTCACCTTCTCGGAACGCTCGTCGGCACGCGGCTTCGCCCCTCCGAGGCTCCCTGCGGCACCTGCCAAAAATCAAGCGAGAGGCACGTGCTCAGACACTGCCCAAAACTGCGGCTTGCCCGCACCGATTCCTACCTCCCCCTCCTTGACCTCAGCCGCTTGCTCACCTGGCCTCCGTCGTTTTGGGCTGCCGTCCTTGCGCCCCACCTAGAAAACACAAACAAAGGATCCCTGTATCTTAAACAGCAATGCAACACCAGAAAAATAACTGCTGTACTTCAGCCCGCTAGTCGCCGCTCACCTGGCCCGAGTCACCTCCCGTGTCTGTGTCCTACGGGGTCCATATCCACCTTTGCACCTTCAAAATAAAAAAAATCTGAAGGGAGTCATATAGGCACCAGCCACATCTTCCCTCCGACTCCACTGGCCGACCCACCTCCTTACGGCGCTCTGCTCCCCTCCTGTGCTGCTCTTTGGTGCGCTTCCTCTCTCTCGGCATCTGGAAATAAAAAAAAATCACCAAGATAATTAAACAAGTCAGCCAGATGCCGAGCGAGAGCCAAACAATTCCAGGCTGGCCATACTGACACACTAACCGTACACTTCTATCGCTATTCCGCCTAACCCTGGACTCGACAGCCCCGGGCAGAGCAGCTCCACGCCCAAGACACACACGCACGGGGATCAACGCTACACAGAATGCTACAAACGCCACAAATCACAAGTGAGAGAAAACTCTCAGCGAGAGGAACGACTCCCGGACCGGAGAGGCTGCCCAACAAGATGACCTACAGGGCGTGACGCCCGGGCGCAGAAGCTCTATGGCAACCCCAGAAAAGAATGGACCGTGATAGCCAGTTGTAAGAAGCTACGGTCAAAACCAGGGCGAGGGATGCGGCAAGAAGCCTCTCTTCAAGACCTAAGGACGTAACGACGCAGAGAAGAAGCCTCGGTCCCTGAGAACGGACGGCTGGAGAGCAGAGCTCCCGATGCGGCCTAGGACTAGGCTGCAAAAAGAGGACCCGCCGGAAGCTTCCGACACGCAAGAACGATCCACGCCGTAAGCTTGCAAGGCAAGCAAAGAAGCGCCCGACTGGCGCTACGCCGATGAGCAGAGGCATCCGAGAGCCTAGGGATGGCAACCGAGAAGCACGCTTTGCCCCTTGAGCGCAAAGAGGGCGTTGAGACCCGAGGAAGGGCTGAGACACACAGGACAAGACACACAACACCGCAAACACAGGCTGGAACTGCCCTGCCCGGTCTAGCATCAAGCTGATGAGCAACCCGCTCCCTTTGCCTGCCTAAATGGGACTCCTCCCAGACAGCCCTCTCCCCTATGCTAACCATAAAACCCCTCCCCTGCAACCCCCAAACTTGCCCCCTCCCCGGCCACGGTCCCTCAATTTAGCTCACAGACGGCCGGGGATCTCAAACCATCCGCAACAAACAATACGTGCATAGCGCATCGGCTAACTGGGATCTTCCGGCAGTTGCCCGGAGCCTCTTCTTCATCTACAGGAAAAACAAACAAAAAACCACACCAAAGCACTGCCGTCAGTCAGCATCGCACCGGTCAACACCAACCTTGCCCACAACGCCCCCCTCTCCTCAGAAGCACCGTGTCTTTCCGCTCACCTGCTCGGTCCAGAGACTGACCCCTGCAGCCGTCATCCCTCGTGGCACCTAAGACGCCAAGAGACACAAAATTACTCCTACGTTTGTCAGAAGTCACCGCTCCCACAACCGCCCTCGACGTTCCTCCAGCTCACCTCAAACGGACATCCGGTCCAAAAGGTGGCCACGCAGCGCCTGCAAAACCAGAGGAAAATGCTCAAACAAGTTGCCTTATACTGCTTTGCTATTAGACACTGACAAGCGCCTCACCTTCTCTGACTGCTCGTCGGCACGCGGCTTCGCCCCTCCGAGGCTCCCTGCGGCACCTGCCAAAAATCAAGCGAGAGGCACGTGCTCAGACACTGCCCAAAACTGCGGCTTGCCCGCACCGATTCCTACCTCCCCCTCCTTGACCTCAGCCGCTTGCTCACCTGGCCTCCGTCGTTTTGGGCTGCCGTCCTTGCGCCCCACCTAGAAAACACAAACAAAGGATCCCTGTATCTTAAACAGCAATGCAACACCAGAAAAATAACTGCTGTACTTCAGCCCGCTAGTCGCCGCTCACCTGGCCCGAGTCACCTCCCGTGTCTGTGTCCTACGGGGTCCATATCCACCTTTGCACCTTCAAAATAAAAAAAATCTGAAGGGAGTCATATAGGCACCAGCCACATCTTCCCTCCGACTCCACTGGCCGACCCACCTCCTTACGGCGCTCTGCTCCCCTCCTGTGCTGCTCTTTGGTGCGCTTCCTCTCTCTCTGCATCGGGAAAAAAAAAAAAAATCACCAAGATAATTAAACAAGTCAGCCAGATGCCGAGCGAGAGCCAAACAATTCCAGGCTGGCCATACTGACACACTAACCGTACACTTCTATCGCTATTCCGCCTAACCCTGGACTCGACAGCCCCGGGCAGAGCAGCTCCACGCCCAAGACACACACGCACGGGGATCAACGCTACACAGAATGCTACAAACACCACAAATCACAAGTGAGAGAAAACTCTCAGCGAGAGGAACGACTCCCGGACCGGAGAGGCTGCCCAACAAGATGACCTACAGGGCGTGACGCCCGGGCGCAGAAGCTCTATGGCAACCCCAGAAAAGAATGGACCGTGATAGCCAGTTGTAAGAAGTTACGGTCAAAACCAGGGCGAGGGATGCGGCAAGAAGCCTCTCTTCAAGACCTAAGGACGTAACGATGCAGAGAAGAAGCCTCGGTCCCTGAGAACGGATGGCTGGAGAGCAGAGCTCCCGATGCGGCCTAGGACTAGGCTGCAAAAAGAGGACCCGCCGGAACCTTCCGAGATGCAAGAACGATCCACGCCGTGAGCTTGCAAGGCAAGCAAAGAAGCGCCCGACTGGCGCTACGCCGATGAGCAGAGGCATCCGAGAGCCTAGGGATGGCAACCGAGAAGCACGCTTTGCCCCTTGAGCGCAAAGAGGGCGTTGAGACCCGAGGAAGGGCTGAGACACACAGGACAAGACACACAACACCGCAAACACAGGCTGGAACTGCCCTGCCCGGTCTAGCATCAAGCTGATGAGCAACCCGCTCCCTTTGCCTGCCTAAATGGGACTCCTCCCAGACAGCCCTCTCCCCTATGCTAACCATAAAACCCCTCCCCTGCAACCCCCAAACTTGCCCCCTCCCCGGCCACGGTCCCTCAATTTAGCTCACAGACGGCCGGGGATCTCAAACCATCCGCAACAAACAATACGTGCATAGCGCATCGGCTAACTGGGATCTTCCGGCAGTTGCCCGGAGCCTCTTCTTCATCTACAGGAAAAACAAACAAAAAAACCACACCAAAGCACTGCCGTCAGTCAGCATCGCACCGGTCAACACCAACCTTGCCCACAACGCCCCCCTCTCCTCAGAAGCACCGTGTCTTTCCGCTCACCTGCTCGGTCCAGAGACTGACCCCTGCAGCCGTCATCCCTCGTGGCACCTAAGACGCCAAGAGACACAAAATTACTCCTACGTTTGTCAGAAGTCACCGCTCCCACAACCGCCCTCGACGTTCCTCCAGCTCACCTCAAACGGACATCCGGTCCAAAAGGTGGCCACGCAGCGCCTGCAAAACCAGAGGAAAATGCTCAAACAAGTTGCCTTATACTGCTTTGCTATTAGACACTGACAAGCGCCTCACCTTCTCTGACTGCTCGTCGGCACGCGGCTTCGCCCCTCCGAGGCTCCCTGCGGCACCTGCCAAAAATCAAGCGAGAGGCACGTGCTCAGACACTGCCCAAAACTGCGGCTTGCCCGCACCGATTCCTACCTCCCCCTCCTTGACCTCAGCCGCTTGCTCACCTGGCCTCCGTCGTTTTGGGCTGCCGTCCTTGCGCCCCACCTAGAAAACACAAACAAAGGATCCCTGTATCTTAAACAGCAATGCAACACCAGAAAAATAACTGCTGTACTTCAGCCCGCTAGTCGCCGCTCACCTGGCCCGAGTCACCTCCCGTGTCTGTGTCCTACGGGGTCCATATCCACCATTGCACCTTCAAAATAAAAAAAATCTGAAGGGAGTCATATAGGCACCAGCCACATCTTCCCTCCGACTCCACTGGCCGACCCACCTCCTTACGGCGCTCTGCTCCCCTCCTGTGCTGCTCTTTGGTGCGCTTCCTCTCTCTCTGCATCTGGAAATAAAAAAAAAATCACCAAGATAATTAAACAAGTCAGCCAGATGCCGAGCGAGAGCCAAACAATTCCAGGCTGGCCATACTGACACACTAACCGTACACTTCTATCGCTATTCCGCCTAACCCTGGACTCGACAGCCCCGGGCAGAGCAGCTCCACGCCCAAGACACACACGCACGGGGATCAACGCTACACAGAATGCTACAAACGCCACAAATCACAAGTGAGAGAAAACTCTCAGCGAGAGGAACGACTCCCGGACCGGAGAGGCTGCCCAACAAGATGACCTACAGGGCGTGACGCCCGGGCGCAGAAGCTCTATGGCAACCCCAGAAAAGAATGGACCGTGATAGCCAGTTGTAAGAAGCTACGGTCAAAACCAGGGCGAGGGATGCGGCAAGAAGCCTCTCTTCAAGACCTAAGAATGTAACGACGCAGAGAAGAAGCCTCGGTCCCTGAGAACGGACGGCTGGAGAGCAGAGCTCCCGATGCGGCCTAGGACTAGGCTGCAAAAAGAGGACCCGCCGGAAGCTTCCGACACGCAAGAACGATCCACGCCGTAAGCTTGCAAGGCAAGCAAAGAAGCGCCCGACTGGCGCTACGCCGATGAGCAGAGGCATCCGAGAGCCTAGGGATGGCAACCGAGAAGCACGCTTTGCCCCTTGAGCGCAAAGAGGGCGTTGAGACCCGAGGAAGGGCTGAGACACACAGGACAAGACACACAACACCGCAAACACAGGCTGGAACTGCCCTGCCCGGTCTAGCATCAAGCTGATGAGCAACCCGCTCCCTTTGCCTGCCTAAATGGGACTCCTCCCAGACAGCCCTCTCCCCGATGCTAACCATAAAACCCCTCCCCTGCAACCCCCAAACTTGCCCCCTCCCCGGCCACGGTCCCTCAATTTAGCTCACAGACGGCCGGGGATCTCAAACCATCCGCAACAAACAATACGTGCATAGCGCATCGGCTAACTGGGATCTTCCGGCAGTTGCCCGGAGCCTCTTCTTCATCTACAGGAAAAACAAACAAAAAACCACACCAAAGCAGTGCCGTCAGTCAGCATCGCACCGGTCAACACCAACCTTGCCCACAACGCCCCCCTCTCCTCAGAAGCACCGTGTCTTTCCGCTCACCTGCTCGGTCCAGAGACTGACCCCTGCAGCCGGCATCCCTCGTGGCACCTAAGACGCCAAGAGACACAAAATTACTCCTACGTTTGTCAGAAGTCACCGCTCCCACAACCGCCCTCGACGTTCCTCCAGCTCACCTCAAACGGACATCCGGTCCAAAAGGTGGCCACGCAGCGCCTGCAAAACCAGAGGAAAATGCTCAAACAAGTTGCCTTATACTGCTTTGCTATTAGACACTGACAAGCGCCTCACCTTCTCTGACTGCTCGTCGGCACGCGGCTTCGCCCCTCCGAGGCTCCCTGCGGCACCTGCCAAAAATCAAGCGAGAGGCACGTGCTCAGACACTGCCCAAAACTGCGGCTTGCCCGCACCGATTCCTACCTCCCCCTCCTTGACCTCAGCCGCTTGCTCACCTGGCCTCCGTCGTTTTGGGCTGCCGTCCTTGCGCCCCACCTAGAAAACACAAACAAAGGATCCCTGTATCTTAAACAGCAATGCAACACCAGAAAAATAACTGCTGTACTTCAGCCCGCTAGTCGCCGCTCACCTGGCCCGAGTCACCTCCCGTGTCTGTGTCCTACGGGGTCCATATCCACCTTTGCACCTTCAAAATAAAAGCCACACACAAATCTGAATGGAGTCATATAGGCACCAGCCACATCTTCCCTCCGACTCCACTGGCCGACCCACCTCCTTACGGCGCTCTGCTCCCCTCCTGTGCTGCTCTTTGGTGCGCTTCCTCTCTCTCTGCATCGGGAAAAAAAAAAACCACCAAGATAATTAAACAAGTCAGCCAGATGCCGAGCGAGAGCCAAACAATTCCAGACTGGCCATACTGACACACTAACTGGACCCTCTTCTTGCTATTCCGCCTAACCCTGGACTCGACAGCCCCGGGCAGAGCAGCTCCACGCCCAAGACACACACGCACGGGGATCAACGCTACACAGAATGCTACAAACACCACAAATCACAAGTGAGAGAAAACTCTCAGCGAGAGGAACGACTCCCGGACCGGAGAGGCTGCCCAACAAGGTGACCTACAGGGCGTGACGCCCGGGCGCAGAAGCTCTATGGCAACCCCAGAAAAGAATGGACCGTGATAGCCAGTTGTAAGAAGCTACGGTCAAAACCAGGGCGAGGGATGCGGCAAGAAGCCTCTCTTCAAGACCTAAGAATGTAACGACGCAGAGAAGAAGCCTCGGTCCCTGAGAACGGACGGCTGGAGAGCAGAGCTCCCGATGCGGCCTAGGACTAGGCTGCAAAAAGAGGACCCGCCGGAAGCTTCCGACACGCAAGAACAATCCACGCCGTAAGCTTGCAGGGCAAGCAAAAGAAGCGCCCCGTTGGCGCTACACCGATGAATACAGGCGTCCGAGAGCCTAGGGACGGCGCCCGAGAAGCATGCCGTGCCCCTCGAGCGCAAAGAGGGCGTTGAGACGCGAGGAAGGGCTGAGACACACAGGACAAGACACACAACAAACATACCACAGACACAGGCTGGAACTGCCCTGCCCAACACAGCCTAGTATTGTGTTGACAAGTAACCCGCTCCCTTTGCCCACCCTAGGGGACCGCTGCCAGACAGCTCTTGCCCCTACGCTAACCGCAACACATCTCCCCTGCGACCCCCGAACTTGCCCCCTCCTCGGCCCGCTCCCTCCCCGGCCCCGGTCCCTCAACTTAGCTTTCAGACGGCCGAGGATCTGAATCCATCCACAACAAACAACATGCACATTGTGCATCGGCTAACTGGGATCTTCCGGCAGTCGTCTGGACCCTCTTCACCTAGAGTAAACACATCACCAAAACAAACAAAACATTGTTGTCAGTCAGCATCGCACCGGTCAACACCAACCTTGCCCACAACGCCCCCCTCTCCTCAGAAGCACCGTGTCTTTCCGCTCACCTGCTCGGTCCAGAGACTGACCCCTGCAGCCGTCATCCCTCGTGGCACCTAAGACGCCAAGAGACACAAAATTACTCCTACGTTTGTCAGAAGTCACCGCTCCCACAACCGCCCTCGACGTTCCTCCAGCTCACCTCAAACGGACATCCGGTCCAAAAGGTGGCCACGCAGCGCCTGCAAAACCAGAGGAAAATGCTCAAACAAGTTGCCTTATACTGCTTTGCTATTAGACACTGACAAGCGCCTCACCTTCTCTGACTGCTCGTCGGCACGCGGCTTCGCCCCTCCGAGGCTCCCTGCGGCACCTGCCAAAAATCAAGCGAGAGGCACGTGCTCAGACACTGCCCAAAACAGCCTCCCACACTGATTCTCATCTCCCCCTCCTTGACCTCAGCCGCTTGCTCACCTGGCCTCCGTCGTTTTGGGCTGCCGTCCTTGCGCCCCACCTAGAAAACACAAACAAAGGATCCCTGTATCTTAAACAGCAATGCAACACCAGAAAAATAACTGCTGTACTTCAGCCCGCTAGTCGCCGCTCACCTGGCCCGAGTCACCTCCCGTGTCTGTGTCCTACGGGGTCCATATCCACCTTTGCACCTTCAAAATAAAAAAAATCTGAAGGGAGTCATATAGGCACCAGCCACATCTTCCCTCCGACTCCACTGGCCGACCCACCTCCTTACGGCGCTCTGCTCCCCTCCTGTGCTGCTCTTTGGTGCGCTTCCTCTCTCTCTGCATCGGGAAAAAAAAAAAAATCACCAAGATAATTAAACAAGTCAGCCAGATGCCGAGCGAGAGCCAAACAATTCCAGGCTGGCCATACTGACACACTAACCGTACACTTCTATCGCTATTCCGCCTAACCCTGGACTCGACAGCCCCGGGCAGAGCAGCTCCACGCCCAAGACACACACGCACGGGGATCAACGCTACACAGAATGCTACAAACGCCACAAATCACAAGTGAGAGAAAACTCTCAGCGAGAGGAACGACTCCCGGACCGGAGAGGCTGCCCAACAAGATGACCTACAGGGCGTGACGCCCGGGCGCAGAAGCTCTATGGCAACCCCAGAAAAGAATGGACCGTGATAGCCAGTTGTAAGAAGCTACGGTCAAAACCAGGGCGAGGGATGCGGCAAGAAGCCTCTCTTCAAGACCTAAGGACGTAACGACGCAGAGAAGAAGCCTCGGTCCCTGAGAACGGACGGCTGGAGAGCAGAGCTCCCGATGCGGCCTAGGACTAGGCTGCAAAAAGAGGACCCGCCGGAAGCTTCCGACACGCAAGAACGATCCACGCCGTGAGCTTGCAAGGCAAGCAAAGAAGCGCCCGACTGGCGCTACGCCGATGAGCAGAGGCATCCGAGAGCCTAGGGATGGCAACCGAGAAGCACGCTTTGCCCCTTGAGCGCAAAGAGGGCGTTGAGACCCGAGGAAGGGCTGAGACACACAGGACAAGACACACAACACCGCAAACACAGGCTGGAACTGCCCTGCCCGGTCTAGCATCAAGCTGATGAGCAACCCGCTCCCTTTGCCTGCCTAAATGGGACTCCTCCCAGACAGCCCTCTCCCCTATGCTAACCATAAAACCCCTCCCCTGCAACCCCCAAACTTGCCCCCTCCCCGGCCACGGTCCCTCAATTTAGCTCACAGACGGCCGGGGATCTCAAACCATCCGCAACAAACAATACGTGCATAGCGCATCGGCTAACTGGGATCTTCCGGCAGTTGCCCGGAGCCTCTTCTTCATCTACAGGAAAAACAAACAAAAAACCACACCAAAGCACTGCCGTCAGTCAGCATCGCACCGGTCAACACCAACCTTGCCCACAACGCCCCCCTCTCCTCAGAAGCACCGTGTCTTTCCGCTCACCTGCTCGGTCCAGAGACTGACCCCTGCAGCCGTCATCCCTCGTGGCACCTAAGACGCCAAGAGACACAAAATTACTCCTACGTTTGTCAGAAGTCACCGCTCCCACAACCGCCCTCGACGTTCCTCCAGCTCACCTCAAACGGACATCCGGTCCAAAAGGTGGCCACGCAGCGCCTGCAAAACCAGAGGAAAATGCTCAAACAAGTTGCCTTATACTGCTTTGCTATTAGACACTGACAAGCGCCTCACCTTCTCTGACTGCTCGTCGGCACGCGGCTTCGCCCCTCCGAGGCTCCCTGCGGCACCTGCCAAAAATCAAGCGAGAGGCACGTGCTCAGACACTGCCCAAAACTGCGGCTTGCCCGCACCGATTCCTACCTCCCCCTCCTTGACCTCAGCCGCTTGCTCACCTGGCCTCCGTCGTTTTGGGCTGCCGTCCTTGCGCCCCACCTAGAAAACACAAACAAAGGATCCCTGTATCTTAAACAGCAATGCAACACCAGAAAAATAACTGCTGTACTTCAGCCCGCTAGTCGCCGCTCACCTGGCCCGAGTCACCTCCCGTGTCTGTGTCCTACGGGGTCCATATCCACCTTTGCACCTTCAAAATAAAAAAAATCTGAAGGGAGTCATATAGGCACCAGCCACATCTTCCCTCCGACTCCACTGGCCGACCCACCTCCTTACGGCGCTCTGCTCCCCTCCTGTGCTGCTCTTTGGTGCGCTTCCTCTCTCTCTGCATCGGGAAAAAAAAAAAAAATCACCAAGATAATTAAACAAGTCAGCCAGATGCCGAGCGAGAGCCAAACAATTCCAGGCTGGCCATACTGACACACTAACCGTACACTTCTATCGCTATTCCGCCTAACCCTGGACTCGACAGCCCCGGGCAGAGCAGCTCCACGCCCAAGACACACACGCACGGGGATCAACGCTACACAGAATGCTACAAACGCCACAAATCACAAGTGAGAGAAAACTCTCAGCGAGAGGAACGACTCCCGGACCGGAGAGGCTGCCCAACAAGATGACCTACAGGGCGTGACGCCCGGGCGCAGAAGCTCTATGGCAACCCCAGAAAAGAATGGACCGTGATAGCCAGTTGTAAGAAGTTACGGTCAAAACCAGGGCGAGGGATGCGGCAAGAAGCCTCTCTTCAAGACCTAAGGACGTAACGATGCAGAGAAGAAGCCTCGGTCCCTGAGAACGGACGGCTGGAGAGCAGAGCTCCCGATGCGGCCTAGGACTAGGCTGCAAAAAGAGGACCCGCCGGAAGCTTCCGACACGCAAGAACGATCCACGCCGTAAGCTTGCAAGGCAAGCAAAGAAGCGCCCGACTGGCGCTACGCCGATGAGCAGAGGCATCCGAGAGCCTAGGGATGGCAACCGAGAAGCACGCTTTGCCCCTTGAGCGCAAAGAGGGCGTTGAGACCCGAGGAAGGGCTGAGACACACAGGACAAGACACACAACACCGCAAACACAGGCTGGAACTGCCCTGCCCGGTCTAGCATCAAGCTGATGAGCAACCCGCTCCCTTTGCCTGCCTAAATGGGACTCCTCCCAGACAGCCCTCTCCCCTATGCTAACCATAAAACCCCTCCCCTGCAACCCCCAAACTTGCCCCCTCCCCGGCCACGGTCCCTCAATTTAGCTCACAGACGGCCGGGGATCTCAAACCATCCGCAACAAACAATACGTGCATAGCGCATCGGCTAACTGGGATCTTCCGGCAGTTGCCCGGAGCCTCTTCTTCATCTACAGGAAAAACAAACAAAAAACCACACCAAAGCACTGCCGTCAGTCAGCATCGCACCGGTCAACACCAACCTTGCCCACAACGCCCCCCTCTCCTCAGAAGCACCCTGTCTTTCCGCTCACCTGCTCGGTCCAGAGACTGACCCCTGCAGCCGTCATCCCTCGTGGCACCTAAGACGCCAAGAGACACAAAATTACTCCTACGTTTGTCAGAAGTCACCGCTCCCACAACCGCCCTCGACGTTCCTCCAGCTCACCTCAAACGGACATCCGGTCCAAAAGGTGGCCACGCAGCGCCTGCAAAACCAGAGGAAAATGCTCAAACAAGTTGCCTTATACTGCTTTGCTATTAGACACTGACAAGCGCCTCACCTTCTCTGACTGCTCGTCGGCACGCGGCTTCGCCCCTCCGAGGCTCCCTGCGGCACCTGCCAAAAATCAAGCGAGAGGCACGTGCTCAGACACTGCCCAAAACTGCGGCTTGCCCGCACCGATTCCTACCTCCCCCTCCTTGACCTCAGCCGCTTGCTCACCTGGCCTCCGTCGTTTTGGGCTGCCGTCCTTGCGCCCCACCTAGAAAACACAAACAAAGGATCCCTGTATCTTAAACAGCAATGCAACACCAGAAAAATAACTGCTGTACTTCAGCCCGCTAGTCGCCGCTCACCTGGCCCGAGTCACCTCCCGTGTCTGTGTCCTACGGGGTCCATATCCACCTTTGCACCTTCAAAATAAAAAAAATCTGAAGGGAGTCATATAGGCACCAGCCACATCTTCCCTCCGACTCCACTGGCCGACCCACCTCCTTACGGCGCTCTGCTCCCCTCCTGTGCTGCTCTTTGGTGCGCTTCCTCTCTCTCGGCATCTGGAAATAAAAAAAAAATCACCAAGATAATTAAACAAGTCAGCCAGATGCCGAGCGAGAGCCAAACAATTCCAGGCTGGCCATACTGACACACTAACCGTACACTTCTATCGCTATTCCGCCTAACCCTGGACTCGACAGCCCCGGGCAGAGCAGCTCCACGCCCAAGACACACACGCACGGGGATCAACGCTACACAGAATGCTACAAACGCCACAAATCACAAGTGAGAGAAAACTCTCAGCGAGAGGAACGACTCCCGGACCGGAGAGGCTGCCCAACAAGATGACCTACAGGGCGTGACGCCCGGGCGCAGAAGCTCTATGGCAACCCCAGAAAAGAATGGACCGTGATAGCCAGTTGTAAGAAGCTACGGTCAAAACCAGGGCGAGGGATGCGGCAAGAAGCCTCTCTTCAAGACCTAAGAATGTAACGACGCAGAGAAGAAGCCTCGGTCCCTGAGAACGGACGGCTGGAGAGCAGAGCTCCCGATGCGGCCTAGGACTAGGCTGCAAAAAGAGGACCCGCCGGAAGCTTCCGACACGCAAGAACGATCCACGCCGTAAGCTTGCAAGGCAAGCAAAGAAGCGCCCGACTGGCGCTACGCCGATGAGCAGAGGCATCCGAGAGCCTAGGGATGGCAACCGAGAAGCACGCTTTGCCCCTTGAGCGCAAAGAGGGCGTTGAGACCCGAGGAAGGGCTGAGACACACAGGACAAGACACACAACACCGCAAACACAGGCTGGAACTGCCCTGCCCGGTCTAGCATCAAGCTGATGAGCAACCCGCTCCCTTTGCCTGCCTAAATGGGACTCCTCCCAGACAGCCCTCTCCCCTATGCTAACCATAAAACCCCTCCCCTGCAACCCCCAAACTTGCCCCCTCCCCGGCCACGGTCCCTCAATTTAGCTCACAGACGGCCGGGGATCTCAAACCATCCGCAACAAACAATACGTGCATAGCGCATCGGCTAACTGGGATCTTCCGGCAGTTGCCCGGAGCCTCTTCTTCATCTACAGGAAAAACAAACAAAAAACCACACCAAAGCACTGCCGTCAGTCAGCATCGCACCGGTCAACACCAACCTTGCCCACAACGCCCCCCTCTCCTCAGAAGCACCGTGTCTTTCCGCTCACCTGCTCGGTCCAGAGACTGACCCCTGCAGCCGTCATCCCTCGTGGCACCTAAGACGCCAAGAGACACAAAATTACTCCTACGTTTGTCAGAAGTCACCGCTCCCACAACCGCCCTCGACGTTCCTCCAGCTCACCTCAAACGGACATCCGGTCCAAAAGGTGGCCACGCAGCGCCTGCAAAACCAGAGGAAAATGCTCAAACAAGTTGCCTTATACTGCTTTGCTATTAGACACTGACAAGCGCCTCACCTTCTCTGACTGCTCGTCGGCACGCGGCTTCGCCCCTCCGAGGCTCCCTGCGGCACCTGCCAAAAATCAAGCGAGAGGCACGTGCTCAGACACTGCCCAAAACTGCGGCTTGCCCGCACCGATTCCTACCTCCCCCTCCTTGACCTCAGCCGCTTGCTCACCTGGCCTCCGTCGTTTTGGGCTGCCGTCCTTGCGCCCCACCTAGAAAACACAAACAAAGGATCCCTGTATCTTAAACAGCAATGCAACACCAGAAAAATAACTGCTGTACTTCAGCCCGCTAGTCGCCGCTCACCTGGCCCGAGTCACCTCCCGTGTCTGTGTCCTACGGGGTCCATATCCACCTTTGCACCTTCAAAATAAAAAAAATCTGAAGGGAGTCATATAGGCACCAGCCACATCTTCCCTCCGACTCCACTGGCCGACCCACCTCCTTACGGCGCTCTGCTCCCCTCCTGTGCTGCTCTTTGGTGCGCTTCCTCTCTCTCTGCATCGGGAAAAAAAAAAAAAATCACCAAGATAATTAAACAAGTCAGCCAGATGCCGAGCGAGAGCCAAACAATTCCAGGCTGGCCATACTGACACACTAACCGTACACTTCTATCGCTATTCCGCCTAACCCTGGACTCGACAGCCCCGGGCAGAGCAGCTCCACGCCCAAGACACACACGCACGGGGATCAACGCTACACAGAATGCTACAAACGCCACAAATCACAAGTGAGAGAAAACTCTCAGCGAGAGGAACGACTCCCGGACCGGAGAGGCTGCCCAACAAGATGACCTACAGGGCGTGACGCCCGGGCGCAGAAGCTCTATGGCAACCCCAGAAAAGAATGGACCGTGATAGCCAGTTGTAAGAAGTTACGGTCAAAACCAGGGCGAGGGATGCGGCAAGAAGCCTCTCTTCAAGACCTAAGGACGTAACGATGCAGAGAAGAAGCCTCGGTCCCTGAGAACGGATGGCTGGAGAGCAGAGCTCCCGATGCGGCCTAGGACTAGGCTGCAAAAAGAGGACCCGCCGGAACCTTCCGAGATGCAAGAACGATCCACGCCGTGAGCTTGCAAGGCAAGCAAAGAAGCGCCCGACTGGCGCTACGCCGATGAGCAGAGGCATCCGAGAGCCTAGGGATGGCAACCGAGAAGCACGCTTTGCCCCTTGAGCGCAAAGAGGGCGTTGAGACCCGAGGAAGGGCTGAGACACACAGGACAAGACACACAACACCGCAAACACAGGCTGGAACTGCCCTGCCCGGTCTAGCATCAAGCTGATGAGCAACCCGCTCCTTTTGCCTGCCTAAATGGGACTCCTCCCAGACAGCCCTCTCCCCTATGCTAACCATAAAACCCCTCCCCTGCAACCCCCAAACTTGCCCCCTCCCCGGCCACGGTCCCTCAATTTAGCTCACAGACGGCCGGGGATCTCAAACCATCCGCAACAAACAATACGTGCATAGCGCATCGGCTAACTGGGATCTTCCGGCAGTTGCCCGGAGCCTCTTCTTCATCTACAGGAAAAACAAACAAAAAACCACACCAAAGCACTGCCGTCAGTCAGCATCGCACCGGTCAACACCAACCTTGCCCACAACGCCCCCCTCTCCTCAGAAGCACCGTGTCTTTCCGCTCACCTGCTCGGTCCAGAGACTGACCCCTGCAGCCGTCATCCCTCGTGGCACCTAAGACGCCAAGAGACACAAAATTACTCCTACGTTTGTCAGAAGTCACCGCTCCCACAACCGCCCTCGACGTTCCTCCAGCTCACCTCAAACGGACATCCGGTCCAAAAGGTGGCCACGCAGCGCCTGCAAAACCAGAGGAAAATGCTCAAACAAGTTGCCTTATACTGCTTTGCTATTAGACACTGACAAGCGCCTCACCTTCTCTGACTGCTCGTCGGCACGCGGCTTCGCCCCTCCGAGGCTCCCTGCGGCACCTGCCAAAAATCAAGCGAGAGGCACGTGCTCAGACACTGCCCAAAACTGCGGCTTGCCCACACTGATTCTCATCTCCCCCTCCTTGACCTCAGCCGCTTGCTCACCTGGCCTCCGTCGTTTTGGGCTGCCGTCCTTGCGCCCCACCTAGAAAACACAAACAAAGGATCCCTGTATCTTAAACAGCAATGCAACACCAGAAAAATAACTGCTGTACTTCAGCCCGCTAGTCGCCGCTCACCTGGCCCGAGTCACCTCCCGTGTCTGTGTCCTACGGGGTCCATATCCACCTTTGCACCTTCAAAATAAAAAAAATCTGAAGGGAGTCATATAGGCACCAGCCACATCTTCCCTCCGACTCCACTGGCCGACCCACCTCCTTACGGCGCTCTGCTCCCCTCCTGTGCTGCTCTTTGGTGCGCTTCCTCTCTCTCTGCATCTGGAAAAAAAAAAATCACCAAGATAATTAAACAAGTCAGCCAGATGCCGAGCGAGAGCCAAACAATTCCAGGCTGGCCATACTGACACACTAACCGTACACTTCTATCGCTATTCCGCCTAACCCTGGACTCGACAGCCCCGGGCAGAGCAGCTCCACGCCCAAGACACACACGCACGGGGATCAATGCTACACAGAATGCTACAAACACCACAAATCACAAGTGAGAGAAAACTCTCAGCGAGAGGAACGACTCCCGGACCGGAGAGGCTGCCCAACAAGATGACCTACAGGGCGTGACGCCCGGGCGCAGAAGCTCTATGGCAACCCCAGAAAAGAATGGACCGTGATAGCCAGTTGTAAGAAGTTACGGTCAAAACCAGGGCGAGGGATGCGGCAAGAAGCCTCTCTTCAAGACCTAAGGACGTAACGATGCAGAGAAGAAGCCTCGGTCCCTGAGAACGGATGGCTGGAGAGCAGAGCTCCCGATGCGGCCTAGGACTAGGCTGCAAAAAGAGGACCCGCCGGAACCTTCCGAGATGCAAGAACGATCCACGCCGTGAGCTTGCAAGGCAAGCAAAGAAGCGCCCGACTGGCGCTACGCCGATGAGCAGAGGCATCCGAGAGCCTAGGGATGGCAACCGAGAAGCACGCTTTGCCCCTTGAGCGCAAAGAGGGCGTTGAGACCCGAGGAAGGGCTGAGACACACAGGACAAGACACACAACACCGCAAACACAGGCTGGAACTGCCCTGCCCGGTCTAGCATCAAGCTGATGAGCAACCCGCTCCTTTTGCCTGCCTAAATGGGACTCCTCCCAGACAGCCCTCTCCCCTATGCTAACCATAAAACCCCTCCCCTGCAACCCCCAAACTTGCCCCCTCCCCGGCCACGGTCCCTCAATTTAGCTCACAGACGGCCGGGGATCTCAAACCATCCGCAACAAACAATACGTGCATAGCGCATCGGCTAACTGGGATCTTCCGGCAGTTGCCCGGAGCCTCTTCTTCATCTACAGGAAAAACAAACAAAAAACCACACCAAAGCACTGCCGTCAGTCAGCATCGCACCGGTCAACACCAACCTTGCCCACAACGCCCCCCTCTCCTCAGAAGCACCGTGTCTTTCCGCTCACCTGCTCGGTCCAGAGACTGACCCCTGCAGCCGGCATCCCTCGTGGCACCTAAGACGCCAAGAGACACAAAATTACTCCTACGTTTGTCAGAAGTCACCGCTCCCACAACCGCCCTCGACGTTCCTCCAGCTCACCTCAAACGGACATCCGGTCCAAAAGGTGGCCACGCAGCGCCTGCAAAACCAGAGGGAAATGCTCAAACAAGTTGCCTTATACTGCTTTGCTATTAGACACTGACAAGCGCCTCACCTTCTCTGACTGCTCGTCGGCACGCGGCTTCGCCCCTCCGAGGCTCCCTGCGGCACCTGCCAAAAATCAAGCGAGAGGCACGTGCTCAGACACTGCCCAAAACTGCGGCTTGCCCGCACCGATTCCTACCTCCCCCTCCTTGACCTCAGCCGCTTGCTCACCTGGCCTCCGTCGTTTTGGGCTGCCGTCCTTGCGCCCCACCTAGAAAACACAAACAAAGGATCCCTGTATCTTAAACAGCAATGCAACACCAGAAAAATAACTGCTGTACTTCAGCCCGCTAGTCGCCGCTCACCTGGCCCGAGTCACCTCCCGTGTCTGTGTCCTACGGGGTCCATATCCACCTTTGCACCTTCAAAATAAAAGCCACACACAAATCTGAAGGGAGTCATATAGGCACCAGCCACATCTTCCCTCCGACTCCACTGGCCGACCCACCTCCTTACGGCGCTCTGCTCCCCTCCTGTGCTGCTCTTTGGTGCGCTTCCTCTCTCTCTGCATCGGGAAAAAAAAAAAAAATCACCAAGATAATTAAACAAGTCAGCCAGATGCCGAGCGAGAGCCAAACAATTCCAGGCTGGCCATACTGACACACTAACCGTACACTTCTATCGCTATTCCGCCTAACCCTGGACTCGACAGCCCCGGGCAGAGCAGCTCCACGCCCAAGACACACACGCACGGGGATCAACGCTACACAGAATGCTACAAACGCCACAAATCACAAGTGAGAGAAAACTCTCAGCGAGAGGAACGACTCCCGGACCGGAGAGGCTGCCCAACAAGATGACCTACAGGGCGTGACGCCCGGGCGCAGAAGCTCTATGGCAACCCCAGAAAAGAATGGACCGTGATAGCCAGTTGTAAGAAGTTACGGTCAAAACCAGGGCAAGGGATGCGGCAAGAAGCCTCTCTTCAAGACCTAAGGACGTAACGATGCAGAGAAGAAGCCTCGGTCCCTGAGAACGGACGGCTGGAGAGCAGAGCTCCCGATGCGGCCTAGGACTAGGCTGCAAAAAGAGGACCCGCCGGAACCTTCCGAGATGCAAGAACGATCCACGCCGTGAGCTTGCAAGGCAAGCAAAGAAGCGCCCGACTGGCGCTACGCCGATGAGCAGAGGCATCCGAGAGCCTAGGGATGGCAACCGAGAAGCACGCTTTGCCCCTTGAGCGCAAAGAGGGCGTTGAGACCCGAGGAAGGGCTGAGACACACAGGACGAGACACACAACACCGCAAACACAGGCTGGAACTGCCCTGCCCGGTCTAGCATCAAGCTGATGAGCAACCCGCTCCCTTTGCCTGCCTAAATGGGACTCCTCCCAGACAGCCCTCTCCCCGATGCTAACCATAAAACCCCTCCCCTGCAACCCCCAAACTTGCCCCCTCCCCGGCCACGGTCCCTCAATTTAGCTCACAGACGGCCGGGGATCTCAAACCATCCGCAACAAACAATACGTGCATAGCGCATCGGCTAACTGGGATCTTCCGGCAGTTGCCCGGAGCCTCTTCTTCATCTACAGGAAAAACAAACAAAAAACCACACCAAAGCAGTGCCGTCAGTCAGCATCGCACCGGTCAACACCAACCTTGCCCACAACGCCCCCCTCTCCTCAGAAGCACCGTGTCTTTCCGCTCACCTGCTCGGTCCAGAGACTGACCCCTGCAGCCGTCATCCCTCGTGGCACCTAAGACGCCAAGAGACACAAAATTACTCCTACGTTTGTCAGAAGTCACCGCTCCCACAACCGCCCTCGACGTTCCTCCAGCTCACCTCAAACGGACATCCGGTCCAAAAGGTGGCCACGCAGCGCCTGCAAAACCAGAGGAAAATGCTCAAACAAGTTGCCTTATACTGCTTTGCTATTAGACACTGACAAGCGCCTCACCTTCTCTGACTGCTCGTCGGCACGCGGCTTCGCCCCTCCGAGGCTCCCTGCGGCACCTGCCAAAAATCAAGCGAGAGGCACGTGCTCAGACACTGCCCAAAACTGCGGCTTGCCCGCACCGATTCCTACCTCCCCCTCCTTGACCTCAGCCGCTTGCTCACCTGGCCTCCGTCGTTTTGGGCTGCCGTCCTTGCGCCCCACCTAGAAAACACAAACAAAGGATCCCTGTATCTTAAACAGCAATGCAACACCAGAAAAATAACTGCTGTACTTCAGCCCGCTAGTCGCCGCTCACCTGGCCCGAGTCACCTCCCGTGTCTGTGTCCTACGGGGTCCATATCCACCTTTGCACCTTCAAAATAAAAAAAATCTGAAGGGAGTCATATAGGCACCAGCCACATCTTCCCTCCGACTCCACTGGCCGACCCACCTCCTTACGGCGCTCTGCTCCCCTCCTGTGCTGCTCTTTGGTGCGCTTCCTCTCTCTCTGCATCTGGAAAAAAAAAAAAATCACCAAGATAATTAAACAAGTCAGCCAGATGCCGAGCGAGAGCCAAACAATTCCAGGCTGGCCATACTGACACACTAACCGTACACTTCTATCGCTATTCCGCCTAACCCTGGACTCGACAGCCCCGGGCAGAGCAGCTCCACGCCCAAGACACACACGCACGGGGATCAACGCTACACAGAATGCTACAAACGCCACAAATCACAAGTGAGAGAAAACTCTCAGCGAGAGGAACGACTCCCGGACCGGAGAGGCTGCCCAACAAGATGACCTACAGGGCGTGACGCCCGGGCGCAGAAGCTCTATGGCAACCCCAGAAAAGAATGGACCGTGATAGCCAGTTGTAAGAAGCTACGGTCAAAACCAGGGCGAGGGATGCGGCAAGAAGCCTCTCTTCAAGACCTAAGAATGTAACGACGCAGAGAAGAAGCCTCGGTCCCTGAGAACGGACGGCTGGAGAGCAGAGCTCCCGATGCGGCCTAGGACTAGGCTGCAAAAAGAGGACCCGCCGGAAGCTTCCGACACGCAAGAACGATCCACGCCGTAAGCTTGCAAGGCAAGCAAAGAAGCGCCCGACTGGCGCTACGCCGATGAGCAGAGGCATCCGAGAGCCTAGGGATGGCAACCGAGAAGCACGCTTTGCCCCTTGAGCGCAAAGAGGGCGTTGAGACCCGAGGAAGGGCTGAGACACACAGGACAAGACACACAACACCGCAAACACAGGCTGGAACTGCCCTGCCCGGTCTAGCATCAAGCTGATGAGCAACCCGCTCCCTTTGCCTGCCTAAATGGGACTCCTCCCAGACAGCCCTCTCCCCTATGCTAACCATAAAACCCCTCCCCTGCAACCCCCAAACTTGCCCCCTCCCCGGCCACGGTCCCTCAATTTAGCTCACAGACGGCCGGGGATCTCAAACCATCCGCAACAAACAATACGTGCATAGCGCATCGGCTAACTGGGATCTTCTGGCAGTTGCCCGGAGCCTCTTCTTCATCTACAGGAAAAACAAACAAAAAACCACACCAAAGCACTGCCGTCAGTCAGCATCGCACCGGTCAACACCAACCTTGCCCACAACGCCCCCCTCTCCTCAGAAGCACCGTGTCTTTCCGCTCACCTGCTCGGTCCAGAGACTGACCCCTGCAGCCGTCATCCCTCGTGGCACCTAAGACGCCAAGAGACACAAAATTACTCCTACGTTTGTCAGAAGTCACCGCTCCCACAACCGCCCTCGACGTTCCTCCAGCTCACCTCAAACGGACATCCGGTCCAAAAGGTGGCCACGCAGCGCCTGCAAAACCAGAGGAAAATGCTCAAACAAGTTGCCTTATACTGCTTTGCTATTAGACACTGACAAGCGCCTCACCTTCTCGGAACGCTCGTCGGCACGCGGCTTCGCCCCTCCGAGGCTCCCTGCGGCACCTGCCAAAAATCAAGCGAGAGGCACGTGCTCAGACACTGCCCAAAACTGCGGCTTGCCCGCACCGATTCCTACCTCCCCCTCCTTGACCTCAGCCGCTTGCTCACCTGGCCTCCGTCGTTTTGGGCTGCCGTCCTTGCGCCCCACCTAGAAAACACAAACAAAGGATCCCTGTATCTTAAACAGCAATGCAACACCAGAAAAATAACTGCTGTACTTCAGCCCGCTAGTCGCCGCTCACCTGGCCCGAGTCACCTCCCGTGTCTGTGTCCTACGGGGTCCATATCCACCTTTGCACCTTCAAAATAAAAAAAATCTGAAGGGAGTCATATAGGCACCAGCCACATCTTCCCTCCGACTCCACTGGCCGACCCACCTCCTTACGGCGCTCTGCTCCCCTCCTGTGCTGCTCTTTGGTGCGCTTCCTCTCTCTCTGCATCTGGAAATAAAAAAAAAATCACCAAGATAATTAAACAAGTCAGCCAGATGCCGAGCGAGAGCCAAACAATTCCAGGCTGGCCATACTGACACACTAACCGTACACTTCTATCGCTATTCCGCCTAACCCTGGACTCGACAGCCCCGGGCAGAGCAGCTCCACGCCCAAGACACACACGCACGGGGATCAACGCTACACAGAATGCTACAAACGCCACAAATCACAAGTGAGAGAAAACTCTCAGCGAGAGGAACGACTCCCGGACCGGAGAGGCTGCCCAACAAGATGACCTACAGGGCGTGACGCCCGGGCGCAGAAGCTCTATGGCAACCCCAGAAAAGAATGGACCGTGATAGCCAGTTGTAAGAAGCTACGGTCAAAACCAGGGCGAGGGATGCGGCAAGAAGCCTCTCTTCAAGACCTAAGAATGTAACGACGCAGAGAAGAAGCCTCGGTCCCTGAGAACGGACGGCTGGAGAGCAGAGCTCCCGATGCGGCCTAGGACTAGGCTGCAAAAAGAGGACCCGCCGGAAGCTTCCGACACGCAAGAACAATCCACGCCGTAAGCTTGCAGGGCAAGCAAAGAAGCGCCCGACTGGCGCTACACCGATGAATACAGGCGTCCGAGAGCCTAGGGACGGCGCCCGAGAAGCATGCCGTGCCCCTCGAGCGCAAAGAGGGCGTTGAGACGCGAGGAAGGGCTGAGACACACAGGACAAGACACACAACAAACATACCACAGACACAGGCTGGAACTGCCCTGCCCAACACAGCCTAGTATTGTGTTGACAAGTAACCCGCTCCCTTTGCCCACCCTAGGGGACCGCTGCCAGACAGCTCTTGCCCCTACGCTAACCGCAACACATCTCCCCTGCGACCCCCGAACTTGCCCCCTCCTCGGCCCGCTCCCTCCCCGGCCCCGGTCCCTCAACTTAGCTTTCAGAGGGCCGAGGATCTGAATCCATCCACAACAAACAACATGCACATTGTGCATCGGCTAACTGGGATCTTCCGGCAGTCGTCTGGACCCTCTTCACCTAGAGTAAACACATCACCAAAACAAACAAAACATTGTTGTCAGTCAGCATCGCACCGGTCAACACCAACCTTGCCCACAACGCCCCCCTCTCCTCAGAAGCACCGTGTCTTTCCGCTCACCTGCTCGGTCCAGAGACTGACCCCTGCAGCCGGCATCCCTCGTGGCACCTAAGACGCCAAGAGACACAAAATTACTCCTACGTTTGTCAGAAGTCACCGCTCCCACAACCGCCCTCGACGTTCCTCCAGCTCACCTCAAACGGACATCCGGTCCAAAAGGTGGCCACGCAGCGCCTGCAAAACCAGAGGAAAATGCTCAAACAAGTTGCCTTATACTGCTTTGCTATTAGACACTGACAAGCGCCTCACCTTCTCTGACTGCTCGTCGGCACGCGGCTTCGCCCCTCCGAGGCTCCCTGCGGCACCTGCCAAAAATCAAGCGAGAGGCACGTGCTCAGACACTGCCCAAAACTGCGGCTTGCCCGCACCGATTCCTACCTCCCCCTCCTTGACCTCAGCCGCTTGCTCACCTGGCCTCCGTCGTTTTGGGCTGCCGTCCTTGCGCCCCACCTAGAAAACACAAACAAAGGATCCCTGTATCTTAAACAGCAATGCAACACCAGAAAAATAACTGCTGTACTTCAGCCCGCTAGTCGCCGCTCACCTGGCCCGAGTCACCTCCCGTGTCTGTGTCCTACGGGGTCCATATCCACCTTTGCACCTTCAAAATAAAAAAAATCTGAAGGGAGTCATATAGGCACCAGCCACATCTTCCCTCCGACTCCACTGGCCGACCCACCTCCTTACGGCGCTCTGCTCCCCTCCTGTGCTGCTCTTTGGTGCGCTTCCTCTCTCTCTGCATCGGGAAAAAAAAAAAAAATCACCAAGATAATTAAACAAGTCAGCCAGATGCCGAGCGAGAGCCAAACAATTCCAGGCTGGCCATACTGACACACTAACCGTACACTTCTATCGCTATTCCGCCTAACCCTGGACTCGACAGCCCCGGGCAGAGCAGCTCCACGCCCAAGACACACACGCACGGGGATCAACGCTACACAGAATGCTACAAACGCCACAAATCACAAGTGAGAGAAAACTCTCAGCGAGAGGAACGACTCCCGGACCGGAGAGGCTGCCCAACAAGATGACCTACAGGGCGTGACGCCCGGGCGCAGAAGCTCTATGGCAACCCCAGAAAAGAATGGACCGTGATAGCCAGTTGTAAGAAGTTACGGTCAAAACCAGGGCGAGGGATGCGGCAAGAAGCCTCTCTTCAAGACCTAAGGACGTAACGATGCAGAGAAGAAGCCTCGGTCCCTGAGAACGGATGGCTGGAGAGCAGAGCTCCCGATGCGGCCTAGGACTAGGCTGCAAAAAGAGGACCCGCCGGAACCTTCCGAGATGCAAGAACGATCCACGCCGTGAGCTTGCAAGGCAAGCAAAGAAGCGCCCGACTGGCGCTACGCCGATGAGCAGAGGCATCCGAGAGCCTAGGGATGGCAACCGAGAAGCACGCTTTGCCCCTTGAGCGCAAAGAGGGCGTTGAGACCCGAGGAAGGGCTGAGACACACAGGACAAGACACACAACACCGCAAACACAGGCTGGAACTGCCCTGCCCGGTCTAGCATCAAGCTGATGAGCAACCCGCTCCCTTTGCCTGCCTAAATGGGACTCCTCCCAGACAGCCCTCTCCCCTATGCTAACCATAAAACCCCTCCCCTGCAACCCCCAAACTTGCCCCCTCCCCGGCCACGGTCCCTCAATTTAGCTCACAGACGGCCGGGGATCTCAAACCATCCGCAACAAACAATACGTGCATAGCGCATCGGCTAACTGGGATCTTCCGGCAGTTGCCCGGAGCCTCTTCTTCATCTACAGGAAAAACAAACAAAAAACCACACCAAAGCACTGCCGTCAGTCAGCATCGCACCGGTCAACACCAACCTTGCCCACAACGCCCCCCTCTCCTCAGAAGCACCGTGTCTTTCCGCTCACCTGCTCGGTCCAGAGACTGACCCCTGCAGCCGTCATCCCTCGTGGCACCTAAGACGCCAAGAGACACAAAATTACTCCTACGTTTGTCAGAAGTCACCGCTCCCACAACCGCCCTCGACGTTCCTCCAGCTCACCTCAAACGGACATCCGGTCCAAAAGGTGGCCACGCAGCGCCTGCAAAACCAGAGGAAAATGCTCAAACAAGTTGCCTTATACTGCTTTGCTATTAGACACTGACAAGCGCCTCACCTTCTCTGACTGCTCGTCGGCACGCGGCTTCGCCCCTCCGAGGCTCCCTGCGGCACCTGCCAAAAATCAAGCGAGAGGCACGTGCTCAGACACTGCCCAAAACTGCGGCTTGCCCGCACCGATTCCTACCTCCCCCTCCTTGACCTCAGCCGCTTGCTCACCTGGCCTCCGTCGTTTTGGGCTGCCGTCCTTGCGCCCCACCTAGAAAACACAAACAAAGGATCCCTGTATCTTAAACAGCAATGCAACACCAGAAAAATAACTGCTGTACTTCAGCCCGCTAGTCGCCGCTCACCTGGCCCGAGTCACCTCCCGTGTCTGTGTCCTACGGGGTCCATATCCACCTTTGCACCTTCAAAATAAAAAAAATCTGAAGGGAGTCATATAGGCACCAGCCACATCTTCCCTCCGACTCCACTGGCCGACCCACCTCCTTACGGCGCTCTGCTCCCCTCCTGTGCTGCTCTTTGGTGCGCTTCCTCTCTCTCTGCATCTGGAAATAAAAAAAAAATCACCAAGATAATTAAACAAGTCAGCCAGATGCCGAGCGAGAGCCAAACAATTCCAGGCTGGCCATACTGACACACTAACCGTACACTTCTATCGCTATTCCGCCTAACCCTGGACTCGACAGCCCCGGGCAGAGCAGCTCCACGCCCAAGACACACACGCACGGGGATCAACGCTACACAGAATGCTACAAACGCCACAAATCACAAGTGAGAGAAAACTCTCAGCGAGAGGAACGACTCCCGGACCGGAGAGGCTGCCCAACAAGATGACCTACAGGGCGTGACGCCCGGGCGCAGAAGCTCTATGGCAACCCCAGAAAAGAATGGACCGTGATAGCCAGTTGTAAGAAGCTACGGTCAAAACCAGGGCGAGGGATGCGGCAAGAAGCCTCTCTTCAAGACCTAAGAATGTAACGACGCAGAGAAGAAGCCTTGGTCCCTGAGAACGGACGGCTGGAGAGCAGAGCTCCCGATGCGGCCTAGGACTAGGCTGCAAAAAGAGGACCCGCCGGAAGCTTCCGACACGCGAGAACGATCCACGCCGTAAGCTTGCAAGGCAAGCAAAGAAGCGCCCGACTGGCGCTACGCCGATGAGCAGAGGCATCCGAGAGCCTAGGGATGGCAACCGAGAAGCACGCTTTGCCCCTTGAGCGCAAAGAGGGTGTTGAGACCCGAGGAAGGGCTGAGACACACAGGACAAGACACACAACACCGCAAACACAGGCTGGAACTGCCCTGCCCGGTCTAGCATCAAGCTAATGAGCAACCCGCTCCCTTTGCCTGCCTAAATGGGACTCCTCCCAGACAGCCCTCTCCCCTATGCTAACCATAAAACCCCTCCCCTGCAACCCCCAAACTTGCCCCCTCCCCGGCCACGGTCCCTCAATTTAGCTCACAGACGGCCGGGGATCTCAAACCATCCGCAACAAACAATACGTGCATAGCGCATCGGCTAACTGGGATCTTCCGGCAGTTGCCCGGAGCCTCTTCTTCATCTACAGGAAAAACAAACAAAAAACCACACCAAAGCAGTGCCGTCAGTCAGCATCGCACCGGTCAACACCAACCTTGCCCACAACGCCCCCCTCTCCTCAGAAGCACCGTGTCTTTCCGCTCACCTGCTCGGTCCAGAGACTGACCCCTGCAGCCGGCATCCCTCGTGGCACCTAAGACGCCAAGAGACACAAAATTACTCCTACGTTTGTCAGAAGTCACCGCTCCCACAACCGCCCTCGACGTTCCTCCAGCTCACCTCAAACGGACATCCGGTCCAAAAGGTGGCCACGCAGCGCCTGCAAAACCAGAGGAAAATGCTCAAACAAGTTGCCTTATACTGCTTTGCTATTAGACACTGACAAGCGCCTCACCTTCTCTGACTGCTCGTCGGCACGCGGCTTCGCCCCTCCGAGGCTCCCTGCGGCACCTGCCAAAAATCAAGCGAGAGGCACGTGCTCAGACACTGCCCAAAACTGCGGCTTGCCCGCACCGATTCCTACCTCCCCCTCCTTGACCTCAGCCGCTTGCTCACCTGGCCTCCGTCGTTTTGGGCTGCCGTCCTTGCGCCCCACCTAGAAAACACAAACAAAGGATCCCTGTATCTTAAACAGCAATGCAACACCAGAAAAATAACTGCTGTACTTCAGCCCGCTAGTCGCCGCTCACCTGGCCCGAGTCACCTCCCGTGTCTGTGTCCTACGGGGTCCATATCCACCTTTGCACCTTCAAAATAAAAAAAATCTGAAGGGAGTCATATAGGCACCAGCCACATCTTCCCTCCGACTCCACTGGCCGACCCACCTCCTTACGGCGCTCTGCTCCCCTCCTGTGCTGCTCTTTGGTGCGCTTCCTCTCTCTCTGCATCTGGAAATAAAAAAAAAATCACCAAGATAATTAAACAAGTCAGCCAGATGCCGAGCGAGAGCCAAACAATTCCAGGCTGGCCATACTGACACACTAACCGTACACTTCTATCGCTATTCCGCCTAACCCTGGACTCGACAGCCCCGGGCAGAGCAGCTCCACGCCCAAGACACACACGCACGGGGATCAATGCTACACAGAATGCTACAAACGCCACAAATCACAAGTGAGAGAAAACTCTCAGCGAGAGGAACGACTCCCGGACCGGAGAGGCTGCCCAACAAGATGACCTACAGGGCGTGACGCCCGGGCGCAGAAGCTCTATGGCAACCCCAGAAAAGAATGGACCGTGATAGCCAGTTGTAAGAAGCTACGGTCAAAACCAGGGCGAGGGATGCGGCAAGAAGCCTCTCTTCAAGACCTAAGAATGTAACGACGCAGAGAAGAAGCCTCGGTCCCTGAGAACGGACGGCTGGAGAGCAGAGCTCCCGATGCGGCCTAGGACTAGGCTGCAAAAAGAGGACCCGCCGGAAGCTTCCGACACGCAAGAACGATCCACGCCGTAAGCTTGCAAGGCAAGCAAAGAAGCGCCCGACTGGCGCTACGCCGATGAGCAGAGGCATCCGAGAGCCTAGGGATGGCAACCGAGAAGCACACTTTGCCCCTTGAGCGCAAAGAGGGCGTTGAGACCCGAGGAAGGGCTGAGACACACAGGACAAGACACACAGACATAACACAGGCTGGAACTGCCCTGCCCGGTCTAGCATCGTGCCGATGAGCAACCCGCTCCCTTTGCCTGCCCAAATGGAACTGCTCCCAGACAGCCCTCTCCTCTACTCTAACCTTAAATGCTTCTAAGAACAAGAGAACATAACTGCCGTGACCGGTACTAGAGCAAGCCTCATCGTTCGCTTACGGAAAAAGGTAAAACTAGAAAATAGAAAAAGCTTTGTGTCAGGACCACAAGAAAAGACAGACCCCCGGCTGGAGACCGTTACGAGCGCGGGCGATACGCATCCTCTTCACCGTGAAATTCCAGGAAATACGGTCGCTCAAGCCTGCGCTGGAAATAATTGCCTAGTCTGTGTCTCTAAGTAACTGTGACATCCAGATGGACGGTGAAGGGATGGATGCAAAAATTAAGTCAGGGAATAAAGAAAGCAGAAGGTACAGGGAAGCAGAGACTTCAGAGTTCAGGAAGGTATATTTTAACCTACCCCATGCTTCACAAGATGAGACTCTTCTGACATTCAGCTCTGCTTATGGCCGTGCCGAGGGCCGGATAACTTACGCCGCATGTCTCGGGATCGTCGTGCCTCCGGTCGGCTGCGATGAGACTGAGCTAGAATAGTCCTCGGTGGCACCCAAATCCACCTGTAAAACTTATCTGAGAATGGGTGATGAGCCCTCCTCTTTCACAACTGTCCCTCGGTCCCAAAACTTTAGAAACTCCTCCTCTTCTCCTGAACTCCGAGAAGGAACCCCGCTCCTTCCTGACAGCTCTCTCCTTGTATTTGCGCCCCCCCAAACCCCCCGTGTCGGCCGCTCCTCAAAGCCTTACACTGCGTTCTGCAGATGACTCTTACCTTCTATCTTTCCGCGAGCTATGAGCCTGCAAAACAAAACAAAGTCCCAATGCTTATAATCTACGAGAAGCCTGCAGTGAGCCGCAAAGGTTCTAGGAACAACGTGGTACTCCGTGGGCGATCGGGAAAAGCGGCAAGCTGTCCCGTAGCCTGAAAGACACTATACCTTACATCCCTGCTGCTTTCTTCAGAAATGCTAAAACTCTGAATGAATATGTACAAGATGCTGAACCTAACCCCTGCTAGATAATCTCATCGTCAGTCCTATTAAGAGAAATAATACTGGCAACTTACATAGCTTACAGGAAAACTGGAGAAAAAAACCAAGGTTCCCTCTTCTGTAAAATCAGGAATTCCAGTAAAATGCAATGGACCTAGAAAAAAAAAAAAATAAATACATGTTATTAAATGATCTTACAAACCTCAGAATGCTCAATATAAAAATACTGACCTGAAAACTAATAAATGAAAAACCCCACCAAATCTGCATAAAGCATACTTTCTATTAAATACACTGCTTAACCTTGACCAGTCCCGAGGCTCTTATCTCAGATGTATCTACCCAAAAAGCCAAACTGATACTAAAGCTGCCCTTGACTGAAGGACCAGCATAGCTCTGATACCACAGAAGCCTGGAAACAGATTGAGCTCCCTGGCAGAGGCCTGCGGTTCATATACCCCGGGCCCCGCCCACCATCCTTCCCACCAGCCCCTGGGAAAGGGGAGGGGCTGACCACCACAAGGCTTAAAAGCGGCCGGAAGAGCAGCGGTGGATTTTCTTACCTGTCTTGAGTTTATGGTGTACTAAGTGCTGAATAGAGAAAGCAGCTCTGGCTGGAAACAATGATACCCGCTCTTTTACTGTGACTCCATCTATCGTATCGATGATGTGACCGGGTATGTAATTAGTTTTGATTTTTCTGGGCTGTATACAGAAAGAGATAAATGGTACGCTAAATCTTATAGCAAAGTAGTTAATTAAATGCAACGACAATCTTGTTGTTGAAAATTACATCTGTTAGTTTACTATAAAAACCCCGAAATGCTCCGGGCTTACACGTCGTTTTGAGCGAGACCGCACGTACCGCCTGACTTCTACCGGAACTACGTTCTGGATAAGACCGAATGACAAAGCCGGAATAGACCCTGTGAGAAGCCCTTCTCAAAAATATCTCTGGCTGAACAGTAAATTACTTACTGTAAATTGTCAGCTAACCTCGACAGTCTCTCCGACTGACTCCCTTAACGGAACTAGATGAGTCCCAAAGGAGAGAAAGCGCCAGAAAACCATAGAAAATGAAAAATATGCATCAGAAACGCTACAAAACACCCTTACGAGCGGGCAAGTAGCTACAACAAAATATCGGCGATAATTAAAGCGCCGCCGTAGTATGCACGCTGTTTTTGGCATGAATCCGAAACGTAGCCCCGTAACGGCTACCGTGAAGGAAACTAACCCTATCCCGTCCAAAACCGGCACGCGCAGAAACGCAGTTTTAAAAGTTGCGGTACAGGAAATGCAGGAGAACAAATAAAAATGGGACGAAAAACTAGATATAGAGACTTAAACAGAAAATTTGGAGAGCGACAGAGTATGGGAAAGACAAGAAAACAATAAAAAAACCAGATGTCAACGTAAAAGTTGTCACAGAAAGAAAACATAATAAGGGATGGCATTAAGCCAGGCAAGAAAAAAATTTAAAATGAGGATATGGTAAAAAATAGATGCTGACAAGGAAATACGATTTAAGAGGCGACGGGGTATGTGACAGATGTCAATAAATTTAAAAATACGGATAGGGAGCTTGATAAAAGTAGACGTGGAATGAAAATGGAAAAAGCGATGGCGTTCAGAACAGATGGGAAAAAAATTAAAAATAAAGACAGCAAATGGGTTTAAGTAGACATAGAAAGAAAATTTTAAAAGCAAAGGCATTAAGGAAAGACATGACAAAAAAAAATAAGGGTAGGGTGATAGAGACACACAGAGGAAGCAAATGATAAAAGCAGGGGCATTAAGGAAAGAAAAGGAAAAATTACAAAACAAGAATAGGGAGAAAAATACGGAGAGACGTAGGAAGAAAATTTCAAAAGCAAGGGGGTACAGGATGGATGAGAAACAAATAAGGCAGAATTGGTTAAAGTGGACGTTGAAAAAATTTTAAAAGCGATGAGGTATAGGGCACATGGGAAAACAAAAAATAGGGACATCAAAACAAATAAGCTTAGACATAGAAAGAAAATTTTAAATGCGACAGCTTTAAGGAAAGATGAGAATAAAATAAGAACGGGGGAAAATAGCACGTGTGCAAAACTAAAAATCAATGAGGTACGTGACAAAAAAAATGGACCGAGTATGGGAAACTAAATAAATGGAGACATTGAAAATTTTTACAGCGACCCTGTGCAGGGCACAGAAGGAGGAATTAAAAAATAGAGACGGGGAGTCGGATAGAGGGAGACGTAGAAATTTTTAAAAGCGATAGGCTACAAGAAACATCAGAAAGAAGAAAAAAGTAGGAATGGGGATGAGAATAGAAGGAAACATTGAAAGAAAATTTAAAAAGCGGCGGGGTATACGGCAGAAAAGGATGAATTAAAATTTAGGGAAAGGGAGATGGATATATGGAGTTGCTGAAAGAGAAATTAAATAGCAATGGCCTATAGGGAACATAGAAAACAATTTTAAAACATCAAGAAAGGGAGACAGAGAGATGTAGAAGGAATTTTAAAAAGCAACTGAGTACAAGAAATAAAACGTAGGGACAGGAAGATGGGTAGAGGACAATGTGGAAAGAAAATTTAAAACCTGATGGGATACAAGAAACACAGAAATATTAAAAAAGGGACAGGGAGATGAAGAGAAGGAAACATAAAAATTTAAACAGTGAGTGGGTACAGAAGGAGGAATAAAAAATAGGGAGAGGGAAACAGATTTGTTAAATCTACCAGAGGTGAGTTACCCTAGGTTTGCTTTACTGCAGCGCCGGATGCACGGGGGAAACGGCTCCGCCAAACGTGCGTCCGGGTGATTACCGAGACGCAGGTTCTATAGAATCAAAATATACGTATCCATTATTTTCCAAGAAAAGGCAGTCCTATGATAATAATTTCTTAGAATTCATTTCCATATTCTCCTCCCCGTCACGCACGCTTGGTGATTTGAGTCGGCGGTCCTCGGGGGTCTCTGGCGGTCGCCGGTGGTCACGCACCCGTGTCCGCCGGATGGCCCTCTTCTTGCAGGCGTGCGCGGTATCCTTGCTGCGGATGCGCCTGTCTGTAACAACTTACTTTGTAAGATTAATATTCCCGGGCCTATTGTCCGGTTGGGTAGGGACCGTACGAGGAACGTAGCGGCATTGTACGCTGCCGGGGTCGGTTAGCTTCGTTATCTATTACCTTGATTAGAAACCCCTTTCCCATGATTATAGGCTTTAAAACAGTTCTAGGCCTTAAGCAGCTTTCTAGTTAGCATAAGTTTTCTTATAGCTAGGCTTCTATATTTTTTACAGTTCCCTCCATTTGTTTTTATTGCATCCCTGCAATTATTTATATCTCCGAGCTCGTTGCCATTTTGCTACTACATTTTTGTACTTGTCGCATTCGAGAACTAATTTCCCAGATTTTATGTACGTCAGTCAATAATTCCCCTGAATGATCCATACGCGTGCGACGACTCGCATTTAGTGTTGTGCGAACTCCACCTTGCGATGCTAACGTCGTATCTAAGGCCGTAAGATTTTGGAGGGTAACTTTTGAGAGTTCTGCGATTTCAATTTGCAAGGTTGTTAACCCACGAGCGGTATAGTTTGCCGGTTTTTCAATTTCTCCTGATATGTTTAAAATCACTTTTTCCAGTTCGGTCACCCCTAAAGATGGTATGAACCATCGGAGAAAAGAATGAAATCCCGAGGGCTTTTCTATTAATGGGGTATCGGTCCTTTTAACGCGAGTTAAAAAGGTGCGATGCCAGATTGGAACTTCTACAGTTTTCGGGAGCATTTGTAAATCCGCAGTTACCAATCCTAGAGTGCGAATTCCTCCCCGACGCAGAAGTACTTTATAAGCTTTGTTGCTACGCGACCAAAATACTCCCGATGCCTTTGGTCCCGGCTCGAGCGAGATTTAATAGGATTAGTTGTGTTACATTTAGTCCGATTTCCCACAAAAACGTGGTTAAGATAAAACTGCCGATTCCGACTCTCTGGGGGGGTAACGTCTCTCTACGCAGAGGATGTTACGATATTTGTCTAAAGGAGGAATTTTGATGGTGGGGCACATGTTAGAGATCAGATCTGCCAAGGACTGTGCTAAGAGGTGTTCTTCTTAACCCAGAGAGATGGTCTCCTGCCTGCAGGAGGTCCTCCTCCTCTGTTTCTTTAATGAAGCTGCCAGCTGGATCCCCTTCATTTTATTCTTCAGCTGCATTGCCTTTTTCTGGCCTTGGGCTTGGGCCTCAGCAGCTCCTCTGTGCGGCCAGTAAGTGTCCAGCTATGCTTTTTTGCCTGTGCCTCTAGGAGAAGGAGGCCAAAGACAACCCACACAAACCTGAGGCAGATGCAGCAAACAACATCCCCAGAGAGGAACCAACAACTGACCCCTCACCACTGCCTCTGGGAGAGGTAAACAACCAGCAACTCTCATCCACAGTGATGACTGTAGCTCTCCTGAAGCAGCAACCCCTTCTTCTGGGGGAGCTTTTGGAGATGCCGCTATTTTCTCCAAACTGATGCTAATGACACCAGCATTTATGGTGCAATAAACTATCTTTGAGGGCCAGCGTGCTAATGTAAAGACAGGGTCAGGCAGCAGTCTGTGGCTATGGGACAGGCTACAGGGGAGGTGCTCCAGCTGGGAACAGCTGTCTGGACTAACCAGAGCTAGAGCATTTTTGTTGAGGTGAGAGGCAGACAGTGCCTTTTCCAAAAGGGGAAATGACAGCTGCCGGCACGCACTGCCAAACACTGCATGTCAGCCGAGTGCCATAAGACTACAGCTCCCAGCGTGCTGCGGGAGGCAGCCTTCCATGCTTCCTGACCCTGCCGGGACACTGTCCCATTCCCTCGCACCAACTCACCGAAATCCCCGCGGAGCTCCGCAGCGTGGCTCCGGGCTGGACCGCCAGCCAGCACCCCCCCCACAAGCTCCGACACAGCATGGACGCCCGCCGGCTCCAGGCAACCCTTGCCGCCCAGCTGCAACACAGCGCAGACCCCCCCACCCACCACACGGCTCCAGGCAGCCCCCCTTCAGCTCCATGCCTCTGACCTACACCCTGCCACCCACCTACCCCTACCTCTCCTCAGAGGCTGCCCCACTCACCTTCTCCCTCCATGCAGCCACAGCCCAGCAACACCTCCGCTCCTCCCTTGGCTCACAGCAGCCACTGCACACCAGCAGCCCCTTATAGGGAGGGGCCATGGCCATCAGCCTCACTGCCCACACCTGGGGCACCAGCAGCCTCACTGCCTGCACCTGGGGCTCCTCCAGCCCCAACCCACAGCTGGAGCCCCACATGAACAGGGGGCCATCACCTGACCCCCCCCACACCCCTCCTCCCCTGCCCTCCATCACAGCACCCCCACAAAGGAAGCGCCAAGGCAGCCGGCACAGCAAAAGAGACCACAAGCGTTTATTCAGTCACACACAGAGCCGGTCCCGGGAGAGACTCCGCACCGGGGCCCGGCCCTGGGGCACCTCGGCTGTCCTACCCAGAGCCACGCTCGCCAGTCCGGCGTGGAACAGACACACGGTCGGTCCGTCAGGCTGCTGGAGAGCTGGGCTGCTATGTGCAGGCTGCCGCCAAAACCGAGGAGCCAGCTGCAGGACGCTAGAAGAGAGGAGAAAAGGGGCAGCCAGCTGGATGGGGGGGGGGGCAGCGGCGAGAAAGAAAGCGCGAGGCAAGCAAAGGGACGGCGAGTGAAGGACAGGGAGCGAGGAAGAAGCGGCAGGAAGAGAGGCAGCGGGACAGCGACCGACAAACCAGGACGGGGAGCGGGACAGAGAGGCAGAAACGACCCTGGGCGGGCAGCGCCACGGCGAGGGAGGAAAAGAGAATAAGGGCAGGGAGCCGGACCGAGAGGTGCGGCACAGGGAGCAGGACAGAGCAACAGAGAATAAAAAAAGGAAGCGGGAGCGTGAGGGAACCGGGCTGGGGAGCAGGGAGAAGGAGAGAGCAACAGAGGGAAAGAGGACCGGGGAGCGGGGCGCTGGGGCAGAGTGAGAAAAAGAGGGGCAGAGGCACAAAAGAGGGAGACGAGGACTGGGCAGAGGGGAGAGAAAGACGGGGGCAAGGAGCAGAGACACAAAGGTGCCAGGAAAAGGACGGTCAGATGGAGCGAGAAACAGGGTCGGGGAGCAGGACAAAAGGACAAAGAAAAAGGCGAGGAAGAAGGAAGGAAGGATAAAGGTGGGACAGGGAACGGGACATACGCAGCGAAACAAAGCAGAGCAGAGAAGAGAGGACAGGGATTGAGGAACAGAGAGAGAGACGCAGGCTGGTACACAGAGACGGCGAAGGTAAGCAAAACCAGCGACGGGCAGGAGGACCTGGTTCTGACAACCCATCGCTCTCGGTGTCGCTTCCACGGCCTCAAAGAATGCGACGTGCCGCAAGACAAGAGAATGGGAGAGTGAAAGCAAAGGCACGGGAAACTTAACGCTCTTAGTAATTTCACTGAGCATCACAGCTTACAGTTACTCAATGTCTTCCGGTGTCACGGGGTGAGGTACAACTGATTTCGTCTCCATATCTCTGGACAGAGCTTTTCTCATATCTGTGGGGGGGAAGAAAAAAAAAAAGATATTCTAAGACGACAGTCCTTGCACAAAGCCACCTTCAGCGAATTCTCTATTACAACAAGGTCGTTTCTAACCCAGAAGATTTCACAGAATCATAGAGTACCTCAAGTTGGAAGGGACCCATACGGATCGCCGAGACCAAGCCCCCGCTCCACGCGGGACTACCTAAAACTAAACCGTGCGACTAAGAGCATCGTTCAGACGCTCCTTGAACTCCTGACAGGCTCGGTGGCTGCGACCGCTTCCCTGGGGAGCCTGTTCCGTGACTGACCGACCGCCCTCTCAGTGAAAAGCCTTTTCCCAACGTCCGGTCTGAACTTGCCCTGACGCAGCTTCGTCCCGTTTCCTCGGGTCCTAGTGCCGGTCACCGGAGAGAGCGGAGGTCAGCGCCTCCCCCTCCGCCGTCCCCCTCGAGGAAGGTGTAGACTGCGATGAGGTCACCCCTCGGCCTTCCCTTCTCCAAGCTGAACAAACCAAGTGACCTCAGCCGCTCCCCCTAAGTCTCGCCTCGGAGACCTCTCGCCATCTCGGTCGCCCTCCTCCGCGCACGCTCCGAGAGCGTTGTTCGGCGGCACCGCTCTCGACTGGAACCTAACGCTGCACGTAACTCAACTGAGCGGAAAGGAAATGACGGGCTAAAGGGACAAATACACGATTTAAGGCAGCCGCAACGATGGCAGATGTCTGTCCGTAGCCCTTCTATTTATTTCACAGCGCTCCTGCGTATCAAACGAACGGTACCAGAGCAGAAAAGGTATACGGCGTGGCCACGTTACCCCTCGGGGAGGACGGCGAAAGGAGAGAAGATCTAGAAAGAGGAAGCAGCTGGTACTTCGCTTTTGGTAACAGAATTAACATCAACACGTTCCTTCCCTTTGAAATTGAAAACGCCACCCAATTCTCTGCCACTGTTGACCACCGACACTTGTAAATTTCTAGTGAAACAGCTGAGGAAAACAAAGTTTCAGGTCCCTGGCTAGGGGAAGAAACCAGGCAAGCGCCGCCGTTCCTTCCCCCCGACAACACTAGCAAAAAAAAACCAGCCGCTGGGGGCGAGCGTTCCTCCGAAAGAAAAATCAGGTGAGAAACCGCATTTTTATTTTCAGCTTACCTACAGGATAAATGTCTTTGTAGTTGCTACAAAACGTGTAAACTGCACAAAGATTAAGTTTTGTAACCGATCTAAGGTTCAGTACGAAAAACTACCTAAAGGAGTACGCAAAGTCCCACTCATCAACAATCATCTGACCCTGTTTCATATTTAAAAAAAAAAAAAAAAAAAAAAAGTAATGCTAATCACACAGACAAGCCCAGGAACCCTCAACATGAGAATCTTTCCGTTCAGCCGGAGGCAGAACGAATACTTACCACGGGCATCCTCATCTGGCTCTCCGCTGCTAGCAGAGCGGCACGCCAACGCTGTCCGGTACACGCCGTAGTACGCCTAGTTGCTTCTACGTATTTACCGCCGCCTGATTTGATACTCTCACAAAGAGATCGACGAAAAAGCCACCCTTTCTTTGAAAAAATAAAAACCAAAACCACACAGTTAAGGAACGGTAGGCGAACGTATTTCTAAATCATAACCCACGGCTTGCAGGCAGACCAAGAGCAGCTCTGACGATGCGGTACGCTCATCAAACATCTTTCACGCAGGAATAACAGATGTACTCCTTTACCACGGGACGCAGCCGGCACAGGGACAAATTTCACGCTGTTTTTGTCACACGACCGTCCTTCTGCACCAGCCAGTGGGTTCAGAATTAAGGACAGGACAGGCTAAACGCTCACACGAGCCTCCTATCCGTAAGAAACTATTAAAAATAGAAAAAAAAACTTCCACGTTTTAGATCGCGTTGCCTTAGGGACTGCCTCCTTCAAAGCCTGCCTGTTGGGGGGGGGGGGGGGGGGGGCGCGTGTGCGCGCACGCACGCGCGTGAGGCGTGGAAATCGGTCAGGAGATGGAAAGTAAGCTAAGATACTCTCTGCCGTACAACGTTTGTTCGCCATCGTCCCCGAGGGAATCGCACAAAGCCCACGCTTGCCGAACCGGTACGTCGGAGGCCCTACGGGAAACGGCGCTGACGTTTCGCCAAGCTCTTCTCCTGTCAAGAAGAGGACCTTTTCTGCGGCATCCCTATTGGCGTTCGGCCTGCTTTCGGCTCATTCTGGCAGGTCAGCTTTCAGAGAAAGCCTGAGATTTCAAACCGCCAAGCAACATTCACCATTCTTGCTCTCTGACTACGGGGAATTTCAGCGAATCGGAACGCTACTTGGAGCCACGTTCCGGGTCTGTTTCGCCGCAAACCAAATATCTAAGCCACGGACCGGGCGCCCGTAGAAAAATTACTTTAAAAGATTAAAGACAAGCACAGTACTCACTTTTCTGAAATTTCTTCCGGTAGCGCCATCAATTTAGCGGCCGAACCCAGCCGTCGAAATTCCGGTGCAACGGAGCGAGCAGGAACGTGTCCGTGCCGCTCTTCCCTGGCCACGGAGCCTTCCGCTCTACCCGTTACTGCGAACGTACGGAGCATCGGCGCGGCGGCACCTGTGGAATAACGCACCGCCCACAGCTATACAGAAGAAGAATCCGAGACGACGGTAGAAGACCCCAGACCAAAAGTCACCGCGGGACTAAGGGACGCGCGGACAGCGCGCGAGGGGCGGGTGTCCGGGACCCAAGCGTGGAACGGCCCCGGGATTTCTTTGTTCGGGGTCCCTCTCTTTGGAGGCGCCCCACCCGGGCCGATCCCGCTGCTGCACCTTTCAGTTACGTTAATTATTTTACAAAATCCGACACCCGGAGACTGCTGCCGGAAGCCTCGGGTCGAGCCCGAAGGAGGAGGAGGAAGCGCGCCCGAGAAGAAGCGTGCGCGCGACACCGTGAACGGGGTGCGAACGCTGGGGCGGCAGCTGCTCCTCCTCAAACAGAGACAGAGAGAGAAAGAAGAGGGGGAAAGCCACAGGGTACAGAGGGCGGAAGTGGAAAAGAGGGGCCGGGAGCCGGACAGAGGGAGGTGGAGAAAGAGGCCGTCGGAAGGGAAGGGACAGGCTGCGGGGCAGAGGGGGACTTGCCGGCGCCAGGTTCGCGGTTCCACCCGATAATCGTAAAGGTCTCTGCCAACCTCGACGATTCGGTCGCTTTAAAAAACAATCGGGATCTCGAGGCGGACCGAGGGAGAGACGGAGAATATAAAAACGGTCGCGGCTAAGAGGGCAGAGAGGGAGGAATCGCGAGACAGGGAGAGGCAAGCCGGGCAGGGGAAAAAGTCCCGACAGGCTTCTGCAGCGACAGGGAGGAATTGAAGATTCGAGAGAGGGAGCTGGACAGAGAGAGAGAGAGACGGGGAAAGGTAAGACGGTGGCGAGCTACCGGGCAGAGAAGCAGAGTTTAAAGCCGGGGACCGGGAGAGGGACAGAGAGGGAAGGAGAAAGGAACGAAGGGACGGGCTGCGGGGCAGACAGGGAGGAAGGAAGGAAGAAAGAAAGAGGGACAGGGAGCCAGACGAACCGCGACGGGGAAAGAAAAAGGTACCGACGGGCTAGGAGGCAGAGAGGGGAGACTTTAGAAAAACAGGGACGGGGAGCGAGACGGAGCCAGACCGAAAAAAGGAACCGTAGCGACGGGTGCCGGGACAGAGAGGCGGGCCTTCAAAACGAGGGGCAGGGAAGAGGCTCAAGAGGGACGGAGAAAGAGAGAGACTCACGACGACTCGCTACGGAGCCGAGAAGGAAGACCTCGAACAACAGGAACGAGGAGCCGCACAGAGAGAGCCAGAGATGGCAGAAATACCGACGGGCTACAGGACCGAGGGGGAGGAATGCAGAAACAGTGGCTGGGGGCCGGACAGAGAGACAGGGAGAGAGAGAAGGAAACAATAGCCACGGGCTACGGGGCAGAGAGAGCGAGGACCTAAAAAAGGTGGGGACAGGCAGCCCGTCAGAGCGAGATGGAAAAAGAACATAGCGGGGAGCAGAAAGCAAACCAAAAAACCCCACAGCGGGGTGGGAAAGCGAGGGGGGCAGAGGAGGGCCCGCGACGCAGAGGAGAGGCGATGGGGCCCCGCGGGCCCAGGACTCACCGCAGCTCTGGCTCTCGGCGCTGCCGGGAGAGCTTGCCAGCGCAGACGCTTCTTTCTCCCGCTCTCCGCCTTTCCTTTGCTGTCACTCCGGTCGCTCGGCTGTCCTCCGCCTAAGAGAATACACGGGTGTCTTACAGCTCCGAGGAGACGAGTCTGCCTAGATGAGTAGCCTGCCTCCCTGCCTCCCTCGGTACGCGGCCGCACCGTGCTTTGGATTACGCGTGGCGACCCTGCGGTGCCCGTCGGCAGCCTGACCTGCCGCGGAGCGCAACGAGGGATCTTTCCTCACCCGGCGAGGCAGGCGCTCTCTTGCCTGCAGCGGGAGGCAGCTGCCGGCCGGAGAGCCTTCCATCTCTTCTTCTTCTTCTTCTTCACCTTTCTCTGGCCATTCCAGCTTCCCTTAGGGCAGCTCCTGTCCACGGCCGGTAAGCGCTCCGCCGCCGCCTGTCCCTTTTCGCCCCCACGCCACGAGGCGAGCCAGGCCAGGCACAGGCGAGGCGGGTGCAGTCGACGGCATCCCCAAGGGAGGGACGGGCAACCACGTCCTCAGCGCGGCCTGGGAGAGGGAAAGAAAAAGCAGTGGCCGTTACTACCGGAGGTCGGCCCTGGCCGGAGACCCTCCTCCTTCTGCAGGGGCTTCCGGAGACGCCGCTCTTTCCCCGCGCTGCTGCCGCTGCCGCCGCCGCCAGCACCCCCGTTCAGGAAGAAAGCGGCACAGGCGAGGGCCAGCTTGCCGCCTTCACGCCAGGGCTCGGGGGCGGCCTGGGGCTGCCGGACAGGCTTCCGGAGAGTCCGACCGGTAGCGCTCGTCTCGGGACACCGGGCAACGCCTCACCGCGCGCGCGCTCTCGTAGCACGGCCGCGCCGCTGCTCGGGAGCGGCTGGAAGCCTGCAGAAAACCACTCGAAACCGGCAAAAAAACCCCAACCTCGCGCTCCTGCGAGAGCAAGTCGGGCTGTCCGGCAGCCACGTCCGCGAAAACGACGCCTCCCAGCACGCACTGGCAAGCGCCGCGTGGCAGCCATTAGAGTGCCGTAAGACTACACTTCCCGGCGTGCTCCGGGGAGCCAATATGGCCGACCAGCAGCCGCGTGCCCCAAGACTGCAACTCCCGGCGTGCCGCGGGAGGCAGCCTTCCACGCTTCCTGACCCTGCGGGGACACCGTCCCGTGCCCTCACCCCAAAGCCGACTCACCCGAAAGCCCCGCCGAGCCGCGACGGCAGCCCCGAGCTCCGCAGCGCGGCTCCGGGCTGGCGCCCCCCCCCCCGCCCCCCCCCCGCCCCCGCCTCCCCTCAGCCACCTCCGAAAGGCGCGGACGCCCGCCGGCTCCGGGCAGCCCCCGCCGCGCGGCTCCGGACGGTCTCCCCGCCCGGTTCCGACACGGCGCGCACCCCCCCCACCCGCCGCACGGCTCCGGGCAGCCCCCCTCCCCTCTGTGACACGGACCCCGCCGCCCCGCCGCCCCCCCGCCTCTCCTCGGAGGCGGCACCGCTGCCGCCGCCCTCCTCGGGGCTTTCCCCGGGACCCGCCGGTCCGTCCCGCTGCCCCGCTCACCTTCTCCCTCCGTGCAGCCGCAGCCCGGCGACGCCTCCGCTCCTCCCTCGGCTCACAGCAGCCCCTGCACACCGGCTGCCGGCAGCCGGTTCCGGGGAGGGGGCGTGGCGCTGCACTGCGCATGCGCGGCGCTGCCGCTGCAGTACCGAAATTTGGTCGCTAGGCGGCAGCACCGAGCGAGCATGCGCTGTGCGCTGCGTGAGGGGCGGGGCTTGGCGTGCGTCGGGGGCGGAGTTTGCGCCAGGGGCGGGGCTTGGCGTGCGTCGGGGGCGGAGTTTGCGTCAGGGGCGGGGCTTGGCGTGCGTCGGGGGGCGGAGTTTGCGTGAGGG
>NW_026561488.1:5000-10000 GCF_028858705.1 Grus americana
CCCTAACCCTAACCCTAACCCTAACCCTAACCCTAACCCTAACCCTAACCCTAACCCTAACCCTAACCCTAACCCTAACCCTAACCCTAACCCTAACCCTAACCCTAACCCTAACCCTAACCCTAACCCTAACCCTAACCCTAACCCTAACCCTAACCCTAACCCTAACCCTAACCCTAACCCTAACCCTAACCCTAACCCTAACCCTAACCCTAACCCTAACCCTAACCCTAACCCTAATCCTAACCCTAACCCTAACCCTAACCCTAACCCTAACCCTAACCCTAACCCTAACCCTAACCCTAACCCTAACCCTAACCCTAACCCTAACCCTAACCCTAACCCTAACCCTAACCCTAACCCTAACCCTAACCCTAACCCTAACCCTAACCCTAACCCTAACCCTAACCCTAACCCTAACCCTAACCCTAACCCTAACCCTAACCCTAACCCTAACCCTAACCCTAACCCTAACCCTAACCCTAACCCTAACCCTAACCCTAACCCTAACCCTAACCCTAACCCTAACCCTAACCCTAACCCTAACCCTAACCCTAACCCTAACCCTAACCCTAACCCTAACCCTAACCCTAACCCTAACCCTAACCCTAACCCTAACCCTAACCCTAACCCTAACCCTAACCCTAACCCTAACCCTAACCCTAACCCTAACCCTAACCCTAACCCTAACCCTAACCCTAACCCTAACCCTAACCCTAACCCTAACCCTAACCCTAACCCTAACCCTAACCCTAACCCTAACCCTAACCCTAACCCTAACCCTAACCCTAACCCTAACCCTAACCCTAACCCTAACCCTAACCCTAACCCTAACCCTAACCCTAACCCTAACCCTAACCCTAACCCTAACCCTAACCCTAACCCTAACCCTAACCCTAACCCTAACCCTAACCCTAACCCTAACCCTAACCCTAACCCTAACCCTAACCCTAACCCTAACCCTAACCCTAACCCTAACCCTAACCCTAACCCTAACCCTAACCCTAACCCTAACCCTAACCCTAACCCTAACCCTAACCCTAACCCTAACCCTAACCCTAACCCTAACCCTAACCCTAACCCTAACCCTAACCCTAACCCTAACCCTAACCCTAACCCTAACCCTAACCCTAACCCTAACCCTAACCCTAACCCTAACCCTAACCCTAACCCTAACCCTAACCCTAACCCTAACCCTAACCCTAACCCTAACCCTAACCCTAACCCTAACCCTAACCCTAACCCTAACCCTAACCCTAACCCTAACCCTAACCCTAACCCTAACCCTAACCCTAACCCTAACCCTAACCCTAACCCTAACCCTAACCCTAACCCTAACCCTAACCCTAACCCTAACCCTAACCCTAACCCTAACCCTAACCCTAACCCTAATCCTAACCCTAACCCTAACCCTAACCCTAACCCTAACCCTAACCCTAACCCTAACCCTAACCCTAACCCTAACCCTAACCCTAACCCTAACCCTAACCCTAACCCTAACCCTAACCCTAACCCTAACCCTAACCCTAACCCTAACCCTAACCCTAACCCTAACCCTAACCCTAACCCTAACCCTAACCCTAACCCTAACCCTAACCCTAACCCTAACCCTAACCCTAACCCTAACCCTAACCCTAACCCTAACCCTAACCCTAACCCTAACCCTAACCCTAACCCTAACCCTAACCCTAACCCTAACCCTAACCCTAACCCTAACCCTAACCCTAACCCTAACCCTAACCCTAACCCTAACCCTAACCCTAACCCTAACCCTAACCCTAACCCTAACCCTAACCCTAACCCTAACCCTAACCCTAACCCTAACCCTAACCCTAACCCTAACCCTAACCCTAACCCTAACCCTACCCCTAACCCTAACCCTAACCCTAACCCTAACCCTAACCCTAACCCTAACCCTAACCCTAACCCTAACCCTAACCCTAACCCTAACCCTAACCCTAACCCTAACCCTAACCCTAACCCTAACCCTAACCCTAACCCTAACCCTAACCCTAACCCTAACCCTAACCCTAACCCTAACCCTAACCCTAACCCTAACCCTAACCCTAACCCTAACCCTAACCCTAACCCTAACCCTAACCCTAACCCTAACCCTAACCCTAACCCTAACCCTAACCCTAACCCTAACCCTAACCCTAACCCTAACCCTAACCCTAACCCTAACCCTAACCCTAACCCTAACCCTAACCCTAACCCTAACCCTAACCCTAACCCTAACCCTAACCCTAACCCTAACCCTAACCCTAACCCTAACCCTAACCCTAACCCTAACCCTAACCCTAACCCTAACCCTAACCCTAACCCTAACCCTAACCCTAACCCTAACCCTAACCCTAACCCTAACCCTAACCCTAACCCTAACCCTAACCCTAACCCTAACCCTAACCCTAACCCTAACCCTAACCCTAACCCTAACCCTAACCCTAACCCTAACCCTAACCCTAACCCTAACCCTAACCCTAACCCTAACCCTAACCCTAACCCTAACCCTAACCCTAACCCTAACCCTAACCCTAACCCTAACCCTAACCCTAACCCTAACCCTAACCCTAACCCTAACCCTAACCCTAACCCTAACCCTAACCCTAACCCTAACCCTAACCCTAACCCTAACCCTAACCCTAACCCTAACCCTAACCCTAACCCTAACCCTAACCCTAACCCTAACCCTAACCCTAACCCTAACCCTAACCCTAACCCTAACCCTAACCCTAACCCTAACCCTAACCCTAACCCTAACCCTAACCCTAACCCTAACCCTAACCCTAACCCTAACCCTAACCCTAACCCTAACCCTAACCCTAACCCTAACCCTCACCCTAACCCTAACCCTAACCCTAACCCTAACCCTAACCCTAACCCTAACCCTAACCCTAACCCTAACCCTAACCCTAACCCTAACCCTAACCCTAACCCTAACCCTAACCCTAACCCTAACCCTAACCCTAACCCTAACCCTAACCCTAACCCTAACCCTAACCCTAACCCTAACCCTAACCCTAACCCTAACCCTAACCCTAACCCTAACCCTAACCCTAACCCTAACCCTAACCCTAACCCTAACCCTAACCCTAACCCTAACCCTAACCCTAACCCTAACCCTAACCCTAACCCTAACCCTAACCCTAACCCTAACCCTAACCCTAACCCTAACCCTAACCCTAACCCTAACCCTAACCCTAACCCTAACCCTAACCCTAACCCTAACCCTAACCCTAACCCTAACCCTAACCCTAACCCTAACCCTAACCCTAACCCTAACCCTAACCCTAACCCTAACCCTAACCCTAACCCTAACCCTAACCCTAACCCTAACCCTAACCCTAACCCTAACCCTAACCCTAACCCTAACCCTAACCCTAACCCTAACCCTAACCCTAACCCTAACCCTAACCCTAACCCTAACCCTAACCCTAACCCTAACCCTAACCCTAACCCTAACCCTAACCCTAACCCTAACCCTAACCCTAACCCTAACCCTAACCCTAACCCTAACCCTAACCCTAACCCTAACCCTAACCCTAACCCTAACCCTAACCCTAACCCTAACCCTAACCCTAACCCTAACCCTAACCCTAACCCTAACCCTAACCCTAACCCTAACCCTAACCCTAACCCTAACCCTAACCCTAACCCTAACCCTAACCCTAACCCTAACCCTAACCCTAACCCTAACCCTAACCCTAACCCTAACCCTAACCCTAACCCTAACCCTAACCCTAACCCTAACCCTAACCCTAACCCTAACCCTAACCCTAACCCTAACCCTAACCCTAACCCTAACCCTAACCCTAACCCTAACCCTAACCCTAACCCTAACCCTAACCCTAACCCTAACCCTAACCCTAACCCTAACCCTAACCCTAACCCTAACCCTAACCCTAACCCTAACCCTAACCCTAACCCTAACCCTAACCCTAACCCTAACCCTAACCCTAACCCTAACCCTAACCCTAACCCTAACCCTAACCCTAACCCTAACCCTAACCCTAACCCTAACCCTAACCCTAACCCTAACCCTAACCCTAACCCTAACCCTAACCCTAACCCTAACCCTAACCCTAACCCTAACCCTAACCCTAACCCTAACCCTAACCCTAACCCTAACCCTAACCCTAACCCTAACCCTAACCCTAACCCTAACCCTAACCCTAACCCTAACCCTAACCCTAACCCTAACCCTAACCCTAACCCTAACCCTAACCCTAACCCTAACCCTAACCCTAACCCTAACCCTAACCCTAACCCTAACCCTAACCCTAACCCTAACCCTAACCCTAACCCTAACCCTAACCCTAACCCTAACCCTAACCCTAACCCTAACCCTAACCCTAACCCTAACCCTAACCCTAACCCTAACCCTAACCCTAACCCTAACCCTAACCCTAACCCTAACCCTAACCCTAACCCTAACCCTAACCCTAACCCTAACCCTAACCCTAACCCTAACCCTAACCCTAACCCTAACCCTAACCCTAACCCTAACCCTAACCCTAACCCTAACCCTAACCCTAACCCTAACCCTAACCCTAACCCTAACCCTAACCCTAACCCTAACCCTAACCCTAACCCTAACCCTAACCCTAACCCTAACCCTAACCCTAACCCTAACCCTAACCCTAACCCTAACCCTAACCCTAACCCTAACCCTAACCCTAACCCTAACCCTAACCCTAACCCTAACCCTAACCCTAACCCTAACCCTAACCCTAACCCTAACCCTAACCCTAACCCTAACCCTAACCCTAACCCTAACCCTAACCCTAACCCTAACCCTAACCCTAACCCTAACCCTAACCCTAACCCTAACCCTAACCCTAACCCTAACCCTAACCCTAACCCTAACCCTAACCCTAACCCTAACCCTAACCCTAACCCTAACCCTAACCCTAACCCTAACCCTAACCCTAACCCTAACCCTAACCCTAACCCTAACCCTAACCCTAACCCTAACCCTAACCCTAACCCTAACCCTAACC
>NW_026561488.1:12500-27500 GCF_028858705.1 Grus americana
TAACCCTAACCCTAACCCTAACCCTAACCCTAACCCTAACCCTAACCCTAACCCTAACCCTAACCCTAACCCTAACCCTAACCCTAACCCTAACCCTAACCCTAACCCTAACCCTAACCCTAACCCTAACCCTAACCCTAACCCTAACCCTAACCCTAACCCTAACCCTAACCCTAACCCTAACCCTAACCCTAACCCTAACCCTAACCCTAACCCTAACCCTAACCCTAACCCTAACCCTAACCCTAACCCTAACCCTAACCCTAACCCTAACCCTAACCCTAACCCTAACCCTAACCCTAACCCTAACCCTAACCCTAACCCTAACCCTAACCCTAACCCTAACCCTAACCCTAACCCTAACCCTAACCCTAACCCTAACCCTAACCCTAACCCTAACCCTAACCCTAACCCTAACCCTAACCCTAACCCTAACCCTAACCCTAACCCTAACCCTAACCCTAACCCTAACCCTAACCCTAACCCTAACCCTAACCCTAACCCTAACCCTAACCCTAACCCTAACCCTAACCCTAACCCTAACCCTAACCCTAACCCTAACCCTAACCCTAACCCTAACCCTAACCCTAACCCTAACCCTAACCCTAACCCTAACCCTAACCCTAACCCTAACCCTAACCCTAACCCTAACCCTAACCCTAACCCTAACCCTAACCCTAACCCTAACCCTAACCCTAACCCTAACCCTAACCCTAACCCTAACCCTAACCCTAACCCTAACCCTAACCCTAACCCTAACCCTAACCCTAACCCTAACCCTAACCCTAACCCTAACCCTAACCCTAACCCTAACCCTAACCCTAACCCTAACCCTAACCCTAACCCTAACCCTAACCCTAACCCTAACCCTAACCCTAACCCTAACCCTAACCCTAACCCTAACCCTAACCCTAACCCTAACCCTAACCCTAACCCTAACCCTAACCCTAACCCTAACCCTAACCCTAACCCTAACCCTAACCCTAACCCTAACCCTAACCCTAACCCTAACCCTAACCCTAACCCTAACCCTAACCCTAACCCTAACCCTAACCCTAACCCTAACCCTAACCCTAACCCTAACCCTAACCCTAACCCTAACCCTAACCCTAACCCTAACCCTAACCCTAACCCTAACCCTAACCCTAACCCTAACCCTAACCCTAACCCTAACCCTAACCCTAACCCTAACCCTAACCCTAACCCTAACCCTAACCCTAACCCTAACCCTAACCCTAACCCTAACCCTAACCCTAACCCTAACCCTAACCCTAACCCTAACCCTAACCCTAACCCTAACCCTAACCCTAACCCTAACCCTAACCCTAACCCTAACCCTAACCCTAACCCTAACCCTAACCCTAACCCTAACCCTAACCCTAACCCTAACCCTAACCCTAACCCTAACCCTAACCCTAACCCTAACCCTAACCCTAACCCTAACCCTAACCCTAACCCTAACCCTAACCCTAACCCTAACCCTAACCCTAACCCTAACCCTAACCCTAACCCTAACCCTAACCCTAACCCTAACCCTAACCCTAACCCTAACCCTAACCCTAACCCTAACCCTAACCCTAACCCTAACCCTAACCCTAACCCTAACCCTAACCCTAACCCTAACCCTAACCCTAACCCTAACCCTAACCCTAACCCTAACCCTAACCCTAACCCTAACCCTAACCCTAACCCTAACCCTAACCCTAACCCTAACCCTAACCCTAACCCTAACCCTAACCCTAACCCTAACCCTAACCCTAACCCTAACCCTAACCCTAACCCTAACCCTAACCCTAACCCTAACCCTAACCCTAACCCTAACCCTAACCCTAACCCTAACCCTAACCCTAACCCTAACCCTAACCCTAACCCTAACCCTAACCCTAACCCTAACCCTAACCCTAACCCTAACCCTAACCCTAACCCTAACCCTAACCCTAACCCTAACCCTAACCCTAACCCTAACCCTAACCCTAACCCTAACCCTAACCCTAACCCTAACCCTAACCCTAACCCTAACCCTAACCCTAACCCTAACCCTAACCCTAACCCTAACCCTAACCCTAACCCTAACCCTAACCCTAACCCTAACCCTAACCCTAACCCTAACCCTAACCCTAACCCTAACCCTAACCCTAACCCTAACCCTAACCCTAACCCTAACCCTAACCCTAACCCTAACCCTAACCCTAACCCTAACCCTAACCCTAACCCTAACCCTAACCCTAACCCTAACCCTAACCCTAACCCTAACCCTAACCCTAACCCTAACCCTAACCCTAACCCTAACCCTAACCCTAACCCTAACCCTAACCCTAACCCTAACCCTAACCCTAACCCTAACCCTAACCCTAACCCTAACCCTAACCCTAACCCTAACCCTAACCCTAACCCTAACCCTAACCCTAACCCTAACCCTAACCCTAACCCTAACCCTAACCCTAACCCTAACCCTAACCCTAACCCTAACCCTAACCCTAACCCTAACCCTAACCCTAACCCTAACCCTAACCCTAACCCTAACCCTAACCCTAACCCTAACCCTAACCCTAACCCTAACCCTAACCCTAACCCTAACCCTAACCCTAACCCTAACCCTAACCCTAACCCTAACCCTAACCCTAACCCTAACCCTAACCCTAACCCTAACCCTAACCCTAACCCTAACCCTAACCCTAACCCTAACCCTAACCCTAACCCTAACCCTAACCCTAACCCTAACCCTAACCCTAACCCTAACCCTAACCCTAACCCTAACCCTAACCCTAACCCTAACCCTAACCCTAACCCTAACCCTAACCCTAACCCTAACCCTAACCCTAACCCTAACCCTAACCCTAACCCTAACCCTAACCCTAACCCTAACCCTAACCCTAACCCTAACCCTAACCCTAACCCTAACCCTAACCCTAACCCTAACCCTAACCCTAACCCTAACCCTAACCCTAACCCTAACCCTAACCCTAACCCTAACCCTAACCCTAACCCTAACCCTAACCCTAACCCTAACCCTAACCCTAACCCTAACCCTAACCCTAACCCTAACCCTAACCCTAACCCTAACCCTAACCCTAACCCTAACCCTAACCCTAACCCTAACCCTAACCCTAACCCTAACCCTAACCCTAACCCTAACCCTAACCCTAACCCTAACCCTAACCCTAACCCTAACCCTAACCCTAACCCTAACCCTAACCCTAACCCTAACCCTAACCCTAACCCTAACCCTAACCCTAACCCTAACCCTAACCCTAACCCTAACCCTAACCCTAACCCTAACCCTAACCCTAACCCTAACCCTAACCCTAACCCTAACCCTAACCCTAACCCTAACCCTAACCCTAACCCTAACCCTAACCCTAACCCTAACCCTAACCCTAACCCTAACCCTAACCCTAACCCTAACCCTAACCCTAACCCTAACCCTAACCCTAACCCTAACCCTAACCCTAACCCTAACCCTAACCCTAACCCTAACCCTAACCCTAACCCTAACCCTAACCCTAACCCTAACCCTAACCCTAACCCTAACCCTAACCCTAACCCTAACCCTAACCCTAACCCTAACCCTAACCCTAACCCTAACCCTAACCCTAACCCTAACCCTAACCCTAACCCTAACCCTAACCCTAACCCTAACCCTAACCCTAACCCTAACCCTAACCCTAACCCTAACCCTAACCCTAACCCTAACCCTAACCCTAACCCTAACCCTAACCCTAACCCTAACCCTAACCCTAACCCTAACCCTAACCCTAACCCTAACCCTAACCCTAACCCTAACCCTAACCCTAACCCTAACCCTAACCCTAACCCTAACCCTAACCCTAACCCTAACCCTAACCCTAACCCTAACCCTAACCCTAACCCTAACCCTAACCCTAACCCTAACCCTAACCCTAACCCTAACCCTAACCCTAACCCTAACCCTAACCCTAACCCTAACCCTAACCCTAACCCTAACCCTAACCCTAACCCTAACCCTAACCCTAACCCTAACCCTAACCCTAACCCTAACCCTAACCCTAACCCTAACCCTAACCCTAACCCTAACCCTAACCCTAACCCTAACCCTAACCCTAACCCTAACCCTAACCCTAACCCTAACCCTAACCCTAACCCTAACCCTAACCCTAACCCTAACCCTAACCCTAACCCTAACCCTAACCCTAACCCTAACCCTAACCCTAACCCTAACCCTAACCCTAACCCTAACCCTAACCCTAACCCTAACCCTAACCCTAACCCTAACCCTAACCCTAACCCTAACCCTAACCCTAACCCTAACCCTAACCCTAACCCTAACCCTAACCCTAACCCTAACCCTAACCCTAACCCTAACCCTAACCCTAACCCTAACCCTAACCCTAACCCTAACCCTAACCCTAACCCTAACCCTAACCCTAACCCTAACCCTAACCCTAACCCTAACCCTAACCCTAACCCTAACCCTAACCCTAACCCTAACCCTAACCCTAACCCTAACCCTAACCCTAACCCTAACCCTAACCCTAACCCTAACCCTAACCCTAACCCTAACCCTAACCCTAACCCTAACCCTAACCCTAACCCTAACCCTAACCCTAACCCTAACCCTAACCCTAACCCTAACCCTAACCCTAACCCTAACCCTAACCCTAACCCTAACCCTAACCCTAACCCTAACCCTAACCCTAACCCTAACCCTAACCCTAACCCTAACCCTAACCCTAACCCTAACCCTAACCCTAACCCTAACCCTAACCCTAACCCTAACCCTAACCCTAACCCTAACCCTAACCCTAACCCTAACCCTAACCCTAACCCTAACCCTAACCCTAACCCTAACCCTAACCCTAACCCTAACCCTAACCCTAACCCTAACCCTAACCCTAACCCTAACCCTAACCCTAACCCTAACCCTAACCCTAACCCTAACCCTAACCCTAACCCTAACCCTAACCCTAACCCTAACCCTAACCCTAACCCTAACCCTAACCCTAACCCTAACCCTAACCCTAACCCTAACCCTAACCCTAACCCTAACCCTAACCCTAACCCTAACCCTAACCCTAACCCTAACCCTAACCCTAACCCTAACCCTAACCCTAACCCTAACCCTAACCCTAACCCTAACCCTAACCCTAACCCTAACCCTAACCCTAACCCTAACCCTAACCCTAACCCTAACCCTAACCCTAACCCTAACCCTAACCCTAACCCTAACCCTAACCCTAACCCTAACCCTAACCCTAACCCTAACCCTAACCCTAACCCTAACCCTAACCCTAACCCTAACCCTAACCCTAACCCTAACCCTAACCCTAACCCTAACCCTAACCCTAACCCTAACCCTAACCCTAACCCTAACCCTAACCCTAACCCTAACCCTAACCCTAACCCTAACCCTAACCCTAACCCTAACCCTAACCCTAACCCTAACCCTAACCCTAACCCTAACCCTAACCCTAACCCTAACCCTAACCCTAACCCTAACCCTAACCCTAACCCTAACCCTAACCCTAACCCTAACCCTAACCCTAACCCTAACCCTAACCCTAACCCTAACCCTAACCCTAACCCTAACCCTAACCCTAACCCTAACCCTAACCCTAACCCTAACCCTAACCCTAACCCTAACCCTAACCCTAACCCTAACCCTAACCCTAACCCTAACCCTAACCCTAACCCTAACCCTAACCCTAACCCTAACCCCCTAACCCTAACCCTAACCCTAACCCTAACCCTAACCCTAACCCTAACCCTAACCCTAACCCTAACCCTAACCCTAACCCTAACCCTAACCCTAACCCTAACCCTAACCCTAACCCTAACCCTAACCCTAACCCTAACCCTAACCCTAACCCTAACCCTAACCCTAACCCTAACCCTAACCCTAACCCTAACCCTAACCCTAACCCTAACCCTAACCCTAACCCTAACCCTAACCCTAACCCTAACCCTAACCCTAACCCTAACCCTAACCCTAACCCTAACCCTAACCCTAACCCTAACCCTAACCCTAACCCTAACCCTAACCCTAACCCTAACCCTAACCCTAACCCTAACCCTAACCCTAACCCTAACCCTAACCCTAACCCTAACCCTAACCCTAACCCTAACCCTAACCCTAACCCTAACCCTAACCCTAACCCTAACCCTAACCCTAACCCTAACCCTAACCCTAACCCTAACCCTAACCCTAACCCTAACCCTAACCCTAACCCTAACCCTAACCCTAACCCTAACCCTAACCCTAACCCTAACCCTAACCCTAACCCTAACCCTAACCCTAACCCTAACCCTAACCCTAACCCTAACCCTAACCCTAACCCTAACCCTAACCCTAACCCTAACCCTAACCCTAACCCTAACCCTAACCCTAACCCTAACCCTAACCCTAACCCTAACCCTAACCCTAACCCTAACCCTAACCCTAACCCTAACCCTAACCCTAACCCTAACCCTAACCCTAACCCTAACCCTAACCCTAACCCTAACCCTAACCCTAACCCTAACCCTAACCCTAACCCTAACCCTAACCCTAACCCTAACCCTAACCCTAACCCTAACCCTAACCCTAACCCTAACCCTAACCCTAACCCTAACCCTAACCCTAACCCTAACCCTAACCCTAACCCTAACCCTAACCCTAACCCTAACCCTAACCCTAACCCTAACCCTAACCCTAACCCTAACCCTAACCCTAACCCTAACCCTAACCCTAACCCTAACCCTAACCCTAACCCTAACCCTAACCCTAACCCTAACCCTAACCCTAACCCTAACCCTAACCCTAACCCTAACCCTAACCCTAACCCTAACCCTAACCCTAACCCTAACCCTAACCCTAACCCTAACCCTAACCCTAACCCTAACCCTAACCCTAACCCTAACCCTAACCCTAACCCTAACCCTAACCCTAACCCTAACCCTAACCCTAACCCTAACCCTAACCCTAACCCTAACCCTAACCCTAACCCTAACCCTAACCCTAACCCTAACCCTAACCCTAACCCTAACCCTAACCCTAACCCTAACCCTAACCCTAACCCTAACCCTAACCCTAACCCTAACCCTAACCCTAACCCTAACCCTAACCCTAACCCTAACCCTAACCCTAACCCTAACCCTAACCCTAACCCTAACCCTAACCCTAACCCTAACCCTAACCCTAACCCTAACCCTAACCCTAACCCTAACCCTAACCCTAACCCTAACCCTAACCCTAACCCTAACCCTAACCCTAACCCTAACCCTAACCCTAACCCTAACCCTAACCCTAACCCTAACCCTAACCCTAACCCTAACCCTAACCCTAACCCTAACCCTAACCCTAACCCTAACCCTAACCCTAACCCTAACCCTAACCCTAACCCTAACCCTAACCCTAACCCTAACCCTAACCCTAACCCTAACCCTAACCCTAACCCTAACCCTAACCCTAACCCTAACCCTAACCCTAACCCTAACCCTAACCCTAACCCTAACCCTAACCCTAACCCTAACCCTAACCCTAACCCTAACCCTAACCCTAACCCTAACCCTAACCCTAACCCTAACCCTAACCCTAACCCTAACCCTAACCCTAACCCTAACCCTAACCCTAACCCTAACCCTAACCCTAACCCTAACCCTAACCCTAACCCTAACCCTAACCCTAACCCTAACCCTAACCCTAACCCTAACCCTAACCCTAACCCTAACCCTAACCCTAACCCTAACCCTAACCCTAACCCTAACCCTAACCCTAACCCTAACCCTAACCCTAACCCTAACCCTAACCCTAACCCTAACCCTAACCCTAACCCTAACCCTAACCCTAACCCTAACCCTAACCCTAACCCTAACCCTAACCCTAACCCTAACCCTAACCCTAACCCTAACCCTAACCCTAACCCTAACCCTAACCCTAACCCTAACCCTAACCCTAACCCTAACCCTAACCCTAACCCTAACCCTAACCCTAACCCTAACCCTAACCCTAACCCTAACCCTAACCCTAACCCTAACCCTAACCCTAACCCTAACCCTAACCCTAACCCTAACCCTAACCCTAACCCTAACCCTAACCCTAACCCTAACCCTAACCCTAACCCTAACCCTAACCCTAACCCTAACCCTAACCCTAACCCTAACCCTAACCCTAACCCTAACCCTAACCCTAACCCTAACCCTAACCCTAACCCTAACCCTAACCCTAACCCTAACCCTAACCCTAACCCTAACCCTAACCCTAACCCTAACCCTAACCCTAACCCTAACCCTAACCCTAACCCTAACCCTAACCCTAACCCTAACCCTAACCCTAACCCTAACCCTAACCCTAACCCTAACCCTAACCCTAACCCTAACCCTAACCCTAACCCTAACCCTAACCCTAACCCTAACCCTAACCCTAACCCTAACCCTAACCCTAACCCTAACCCTAACCCTAACCCTAACCCTAACCCTAACCCTAACCCTAACCCTAACCCTAACCCTAACCCTAACCCTAACCCTAACCCTAACCCTAACCCTAACCCTAACCCTAACCCTAACCCTAACCCTAACCCTAACCCTAACCCTAACCCTAACCCTAACCCTAACCCTAACCCTAACCCTAACCCTAACCCTAACCCTAACCCTAACCCTAACCCTAACCCTAACCCTAACCCTAACCCTAACCCTAACCCTAACCCTAACCCTAACCCTAACCCTAACCCTAACCCTAACCCTAACCCTAACCCTAACCCTAACCCTAACCCTAACCCTAACCCTAACCCTAACCCTAACCCTAACCCTAACCCTAACCCTAACCCTAACCCTAACCCTAACCCTAACCCTAACCCTAACCCTAACCCTAACCCTAACCCTAACCCTAACCCTAACCCTAACCCTAACCCTAACCCTAACCCTAACCCTAACCCTAACCCTAACCCTAACCCTAACCCTAACCCTAACCCTAACCCTAACCCTAACCCTAACCCTAACCCTAACCCTAACCCTAACCCTAACCCTAACCCTAACCCTAACCCTAACCCTAACCCTAACCCTAACCCTAACCCTAACCCTAACCCTAACCCTAACCCTAACCCTAACCCTAACCCTAACCCTAACCCTAACCCTAACCCTAACCCTAACCCTAACCCTAACCCTAACCCTAACCCTAACCCTAACCCTAACCCTAACCCTAACCCTAACCCTAACCCTAACCCTAACCCTAACCCTAACCCTAACCCTAACCCTAACCCTAACCCTAACCCTAACCCTAACCCTAACCCTAACCCTAACCCTAACCCTAACCCTAACCCTAACCCTAACCCTAACCCTAACCCTAACCCTAACCCTAACCCTAACCCTAACCCTAACCCTAACCCTAACCCTAACCCTAACCCTAACCCTAACCCTAACCCTAACCCTAACCCTAACCCTAACCCTAACCCTAACCCTAACCCTAACCCTAACCCTAACCCTAACCCTAACCCTAACCCTAACCCTAACCCTAACCCTAACCCTAACCCTAACCCTAACCCTAACCCTAACCCTAACCCTAACCCTAACCCTAACCCTAACCCTAACCCTAACCCTAACCCTAACCCTAACCCTAACCCTAACCCTAACCCTAACCCTAACCCTAACCCTAACCCTAACCCTAACCCTAACCCTAACCCTAACCCTAACCCTAACCCTAACCCTAACCCTAACCCTAACCCTAACCCTAACCCTAACCCTAACCCTAACCCTAACCCTAACCCTAACCCTAACCCTAACCCTAACCCTAACCCTAACCCTAACCCTAACCCTAACCCTAACCCTAACCCTAACCCTAACCCTAACCCTAACCCTAACCCTAACCCTAACCCTAACCCTAACCCTAACCCTAACCCTAACCCTAACCCTAACCCTAACCCTAACCCTAACCCTAACCCTAACCCTAACCCTAACCCTAACCCTAACCCTAACCCTAACCCTAACCCTAACCCTAACCCTAACCCTAACCCTAACCCTAACCCTAACCCTAACCCTAACCCTAACCCTAACCCTAACCCTAACCCTAACCCTAACCCTAACCCTAACCCTAACCCTAACCCTAACCCTAACCCTAACCCTAACCCTAACCCTAACCCTAACCCTAACCCTAACCCTAACCCTAACCCTAACCCTAACCCTAACCCTAACCCTAACCCTAACCCTAACCCTAACCCTAACCCTAACCCTAACCCTAACCCTAACCCTAACCCTAACCCTAACCCTAACCCTAACCCTAACCCTAACCCTAACCCTAACCCTAACCCTAACCCTAACCCTAACCCTAACCCTAACCCTAACCCTAACCCTAACCCTAACCCTAACCCTAACCCTAACCCTAACCCTAACCCTAACCCTAACCCTAACCCTAACCCTAACCCTAACCCTAACCCTAACCCTAACCCTAACCCTAACCCTAACCCTAACCCTAACCCTAACCCTAACCCTAACCCTAACCCTAACCCTAACCCTAACCCTAACCCTAACCCTAACCCTAACCCTAACCCTAACCCTAACCCTAACCCTAACCCTAACCCTAACCCTAACCCTAACCCCTAACCCTAACCCTAACCCTAACCCTAACCCTAACCCTAACCCTAACCCTAACCCTAACCCTAACCCTAACCCTAACCCTAACCCTAACCCTAACCCTAACCCTAACCCTAACCCTAACCCTAACCCTAACCCTAACCCTAACCCTAACCCTAACCCTAACCCTAACCCTAACCCTAACCCTAACCCTAACCCTAACCCTAACCCTAACCCTAACCCTAACCCTAACCCTAACCCTAACCCTAACCCTAACCCTAACCCTAACCCTAACCCTAACCCTAACCCTAACCCCTAACCCTAACCCTAACCCTAACCCTAACCCTAACCCTAACCCTAACCCTAACCCTAACCCTAACCCTAACCCTAACCCTAACCCTAACCCTAACCCTAACCCTAACCCTAACCCTAACCCTAACCCTAACCCTAACCCTAACCCTAACCCTAACCCTAACCCTAACCCTAACCCTAACCCTAACCCTAACCCTAACCCTAACCCTAACCCTAACCCTAACCCTAACCCTAACCCTAACCCTAACCCTAACCCTAACCCTAACCCTAACCCTAACCCTAACCCTAACCCTAACCCTAACCCTAACCCTAACCCTAACCCTAACCCTAACCCTAACCCTAACCCTAACCCTAACCCTAACCCTAACCCTAACCCTAACCCTAACCCTAACCCTAACCCTAACCCTAACCCTAACCCTAACCCTAACCCTAACCCTAACCCTAACCCTAACCCTAACCCTAACCCTAACCCTAACCCTAACCCTAACCCTAACCCTAACCCTAACCCTAACCCTAACCCTAACCCTAACCCTAACCCTAACCCTAACCCTAACCCTAACCCTAACCCTAACCCTAACCCTAACCCTAACCCTAACCCTAACCCTAACCCTAACCCTAACCCTAACCCTAACCCTAACCCTAACCCTAACCCTAACCCTAACCCTAACCCTAACCCTAACCCTAACCCTAACCCTAACCCTAACCCTAACCCTAACCCTAACCCTAACCCTAACCCTAACCCTAACCCTAACCCTAACCCTAACCCTAACCCTAACCCTAACCCTAACCCTAACCCTAACCCTAACCCTAACCCTAACCCTAACCCTAACCCTAACCCTAACCCTAACCCTAACCCTAACCCTAACCCTAACCCTAACCCTAACCCTAACCCTAACCCTAACCCTAACCCTAACCCTAACCCTAACCCTAACCCTAACCCTAACCCTAACCCTAACCCTAACCCTAACCCTAACCCTAACCCTAACCCTAACCCTAACCCTAACCCTAACCCTAACCCTAACCCTAACCCTAACCCTAACCCTAACCCTAACCCTAACCCTAACCCTAACCCTAACCCTAACCCTAACCCTAACCCTAACCCTAACCCTAACCCTAACCCTAACCCTAACCCTAACCCTAACCCTAACCCTAACCCTAACCCTAACCCTAACCCTAACCCTAACCCTAACCCTAACCCTAACCCTAACCCTAACCCTAACCCTAACCCTAACCCTAACCCTAACCCTAACCCTAACCCTAACCCTAACCCTAACCCTAACCCTAACCCTAACCCTAACCCTAACCCTAACCCTAACCCTAACCCTAACCCTAACCCTAACCCTAACCCTAACCCTAACCCTAACCCTAACCCTAACCCTAACCCTAACCCTAACCCTAACCCTAACCCTAACCCTAACCCTAACCCTAACCCTAACCCTAACCCTAACCCTAACCCTAACCCTAACCCTAACCCTAACCCTAACCCTAACCCTAACCCTAACCCTAACCCTAACCCTAACCCTAACCCTAACCCTAACCCTAACCCTAACCCTAACCCTAACCCTAACCCTAACCCTAACCCTAACCCTAACCCTAACCCTAACCCTAACCCTAACCCTAACCCTAACCCTAACCCTAACCCTAACCCTAACCCTAACCCTAACCCTAACCCTAACCCTAACCCTAACCCTAACCCTAACCCTAACCCTAACCCTAACCCTAACCCTAACCCTAACCCTAACCCTAACCCTAACCCTAACCCTAACCCTAACCCTAACCCTAACCCTAACCCTAACCCTAACCCTAACCCTAACCCTAACCCTAACCCTAACCCTAACCCTAACCCTAACCCTAACCCTAACCCTAACCCTAACCCTAACCCTAACCCTAACCCTAACCCTAACCCTAACCCTAACCCTAACCCTAACCCTAACCCTAACCCTAACCCTAACCCTAACCCTAACCCTAACCCTAACCCTAACCCTAACCCTAACCCTAACCCTAACCCTAACCCTAACCCTAACCCTAACCCTAACCCTAACCCTAACCCTAACCCTAACCCTAACCCTAACCCTAACCCTAACCCTAACCCTAACCCTAACCCTAACCCTAACCCTAACCCTAACCCTAACCCTAACCCTAACCCTAACCCTAACCCTAACCCTAACCCTAACCCTAACCCTAACCCTAACCCTAACCCTAACCCTAACCCTAACCCTAACCCTAACCCTAACCCTAACCCTAACCCTAACCCTAACCCTAACCCTAACCCTAACCCTAACCCTAACCCTAACCCTAACCCTAACCCTAACCCTAACCCTAACCCTAACCCTAACCCTAACCCTAACCCTAACCCTAACCCTAACCCTAACCCTAACCCTAACCCTAACCCTAACCCTAACCCTAACCCTAACCCTAACCCTAACCCTAACCCTAACCCTAACCCTAACCCTAACCCTAACCCTAACCCTAACCCTAACCCTAACCCTAACCCTAACCCTAACCCTAACCCTAACCCTAACCCTAACCCTAACCCTAACCCTAACCCTAACCCTAACCCTAACCCTAACCCTAACCCTAACCCTAACCCTAACCCTAACCCTAACCCTAACCCTAACCCTAACCCTAACCCTAACCCTAACCCTAACCCTAACCCTAACCCTAACCCTAACCCTAACCCTAACCCTAACCCTAACCCTAACCCTAACCCTAACCCTAACCCTAACCCTAACCCTAACCCTAACCCTAACCCTAACCCTAACCCTAACCCTAACCCTAACCCTAACCCTAACCCTAACCCTAACCCTAACCCTAACCCTAACCCTAACCCTAACCCTAACCCTAACCCTAACCCTAACCCTAACCCTAACCCTAACCCTAACCCTAACCCTAACCCTAACCCTAACCCTAACCCTAACCCTAACCCTAACCCTAACCCTAACCCTAACCCTAACCCTAACCCTAACCCTAACCCTAACCCTAACCCTAACCCTAACCCTAACCCTAACCCTAACCCTAACCCTAACCCTAACCCTAACCCTAACCCTAACCCTAACCCTAACCCTAACCCTAACCCTAACCCTAACCCTAACCCTAACCCTAACCCTAACCCTAACCCTAACCCTAACCCTAACCCTAACCCTAACCCTAACCCTAACCCTAACCCTAACCCTAACCCTAACCCTAACCCTAACCCTAACCCTAACCCTAACCCTAACCCTAACCCTAACCCTAACCCTAACCCTAACCCTAACCCTAACCCTAACCCTAACCCTAACCCTAACCCTAACCCTAACCCTAACCCTAACCCTAACCCTAACCCTAACCCTAACCCTAACCCTAACCCTAACCCTAACCCTAACCCTAACCCTAACCCTAACCCTAACCCTAACCCTAACCCTAACCCTAACCCTAACCCTAACCCTAACCCTAACCCTAACCCTAACCCTAACCCTAACCCTAACCCTAACCCTAACCCTAACCCTAACCCTAACCCTAACCCTAACCCTAACCCTAACCCTAACCCTAACCCTAACCCTAACCCTAACCCTAACCCTAACCCTAACCCTAACCCTAACCCTAACCCTAACCCTAACCCTAACCCTAACCCTAACCCTAACCCTAACCCTAACCCTAACCCTAACCCTAACCCTAACCCTAACCCTAACCCTAACCCTAACCCTAACCCTAACCCTAACCCTAACCCTAACCCTAACCCTAACCCTAACCCTAACCCTAACCCTAACCCTAACCCTAACCCTAACCCTAACCCTAACCCTAACCCTAACCCTAACCCTAACCCTAACCCTAACCCTAACCCTAACCCTAACCCTAACCCTAACCCTAACCCTAACCCTAACCCTAACCCTAACCCTAACCCTAACCCCTAACCCTAACCCTAACCCTAACCCTAACCCTAACCCTAACCCTAACCCTAACCCTAACCCTAACCCTAACCCTAACCCTAACCCTAACCCTAACCCTAACCCTAACCCTAACCCTAACCCTAACCCTAACCCTAACCCTAACCCTAACCCTAACCCTAACCCTAACCCTAACCCTAACCCTAACCCTAACCCTAACCCTAACCCTAACCCTAACCCTAACCCTAACCCTAACCCTAACCCTAACCCTAACCCTAACCCTAACCCTAACCCTAACCCTAACCCT